>NW_025110298.1:0-11686 GCF_011392965.1 Frieseomelitta varia | reverse complement strand
TCTAATATCGACTGGAACTTCCTCTAATATTTCGTGTAAACGCGTGCTGAAAAAATCAACGTACTTTGTGCCTGTTAGTTTCCCATGAAGAAAAAAAGGTCTAATTAAAAATTTATCAATTATTCCTGCCCGTACGTTTAAACTAAACTGATGTTGATGTCTTGAATGCACAATAACATGTGGCTTTTCTTCATCCCAATTATGATTATTATAAAAATTGAATATACCATCCCTGGTAAAACTAGCTTACTAGAGTTTGCTCTGTTTATAAAATTCATTACATAAACGAAGACAGATAGGACATACATTTATATGACTGTTTTTCATTATCTTTAGGCGTACAATCAGTTATCGAAGTGGGTCCCACAAGTTACGAAACACCCTGTATTATACAGATTGTCCATGGAAGGACAAATTGGCGCGACAGCTGCTGCCTTCAAAAAACAACCGTCCGAACGTGGCGCAAGAAATCTCAGAACCTCGAGTGCTGATAACTGGTATCTTCCTGCGCGAAACGCAACGTTACGAAAGTAAACGTCCTCGAAACGTGCAACGGCGAGCGTCGCCGCGCTTCTTTCTCGAAGCAGAGAGGAAGGCCACGTTCTTCGCGAGAGGCAACTTTCCATCGTGCAGGCGGCGTTATAAGCTGCTGGCACGAAGCAGCGCCGCGAGCTACGCGCGGTCAAATGCGCGCGTTTGTATGCAAGCACGAGCGGCGACGAGCGATGAATTGAAAAGCGGGACATGGCCGCCTCGCGTCGCCAGTTTCGATTCCCTCCTCCTCGCCCCAAGTGACCGTCGTTCTTTCACCGGTTCTTAAAACCGGAGTAATCGGAGCTTGAACCCTTTCATCGCCGCGAATCGGAGATGACTTTCGCCGAGATCTCAGCTTTGACTCACCGAGCGGAACGATCCGTGGCTACCTGGTTTTGTGCATGCACACAGAGCTTACCTGCAACACAAAAGGAAAAGTTTCCCGGTTATTTAGGACAGTGGGGATTTATACTTAAAAGTGAACGTGCACTTGCATTGTGACGACATATGTAATTTGGAAACTTGCGGGGATAGAAACTTCTGTTTTTTGTAATATTTAGATATTTAGTTTTCAAATTTTGTAGAAGCGCTTTGAAAATGACACGCGAAAACTCAACATTCGATGAAACGATTAGATCGATAAAATGTTCCAAGATGCAAGAATTTGCAGGATTTTTGCACGTAACGGTGGAATATTTTCACACGATAATAGAAGTATTACTTACGCGCATTCATAGAAATTTTACCAACCCGATGCCCCACGAAGTTAACACAAATGGAGAAAGATTAAATCAGATTAAATAATTGTAACAATCGGAATTTCGGAGGAAAAAAAAAAAGAGGAAATTTCACTGCGAAATTTCGTGAGCGGCGAGCGGCAAACGAGGATGATAGAAGCGCGGTCAAGTGGCGAGAGAACGTTTCATTGCGTATAGCGGTAGAGTGGGAATCAAAGAGGCAAATGTAATTTTACAGATAATATAGCGCGAAAGGCGGGAATCAAATTGGTCTACGCAATAGAAATTTATCAACGAACGCGTGGCGTCGCGAAAGCAGCGAGTAATATGGGTGGAATGAAAAAAGAAAGAAAAAAAAAAAGGAAGAAGGAAAAAAAGGGGAGAGAAGAACAGTTTAAAAGAGACTCGATAAAATGCCACGTTTTTAAAGATACGTCCTTTGCGGGGAACGAGAAAGGGAGATTCTGGAAAAAATAAAAACACAAAGAAGCAAATGAGGGAAAGGGAGAAACCAGAGGCTGCTTTAAAATGCGTAATGAGCGAAACACGTGTGCGTGTGATAAGAGCCGGGGTGTTACGTGTGCAAGAATAATTGCACGGTCTGCAACAAATTGCACTGATACCGTTGCCTTCTTTACGAGGGTTAAACATTGGTATAGAGTAAACTGGCTGATACACGGTTATTCGTGTACGTTTAAAAAAAAAAAAAGAATGAAAAGGATTATTTTCATCGAGAACTTGTGCTATTAAAGTGTCAAGATTCGCGCGATACTCTCTGACGTGTGCATACGTGAATAGAAAGGAAAAATTGAGTCGGGAAGACTGATTTTTGCAAACGAAGAGATACTCGGGTCGGTTTAATTTCACGCGATACCACTGATATTTAACTTTGGCGTGCACGTCTGCCGATAGTGCTTGAATTTATAATGTATGTTTAAAAAGCGTTTGCTAAGCGATTTTATTCTCGGCAAATTCAATTAATATTAACGCTAGAGCTACCAAAGTAGTCGAAATAATTTCTGCTGGAAATTTTATAGATATGAAATGATGCATTCTAAAAAAAAAATTTACTTTTCGTAGAATATATAAATAAAAGCTGGCGTAACTTTATTGTATCATAATGCTTTTCTATTATCTCTGATGGAAATTTTACGCCTCGCGCGTCAATACTTTTAGCGTTAATAACTAATAATCTCTGACTACGTTACACTAAAACTAATACAGCTTCCAACGTACGTGCTATAAAAATAGCCCCTAACATATTCACGTTCACATTCACGAACGAAAAATACTCGCAGAGTAAAGTAGAAATGCCTGTAAGTTTCAAATGTAGATGAGCAGAGAATGGACAGAAACGAACAAAATTCAGTGTCTACGCGAGTCTGAAGTGAAATAAAAATTCTCAGACTGTAGATTGAAGCGAGTGCTACACTGCGCAAACCACCAAATCTGTCGTGCAATGGGAAAAATGAAAGTTTCGTTCATTTTCTGTCTGTCTGATTCTTCGACAGAGGGAACAGAGAGAGAGAGAGAGAGAGAGAGAGAGGGGCTGACAGGTTTTGGGAACAGAGGCGAGAAACGCAGAAAGCGTCGTTGATCCATTCTAAATTCAATCGTTCGACGAGGGAAACAAAAGGGTGAGCGGTAGTCCCGCGTTTCACACAGGAAGCTGTGACAGCAGGGCTCGTTCGTTCCGCCACTGACGAAACAGTGTAGTGGCGGCTCAATGAATCAGCGGCCCGTTGAAAAGCCGGAAACCGGCAGCGTTGGGCGACGTTAACGTTAATGCGGCGTGTTAACGCACGTCGCATAGCCGCGTCGCATAGTGCGTTCGCACTTGCCGCATAGCTCTTCTAAGAGGCGAGGCCAGGCGAACCTCTCCCGGCCTACGGGAGCCGCCGGAAATCCTGGCATTCCCGTGCCTCTGTACAGACGGGATCCCCTTCACCGGCCGGCTCCTACGATGCAGCGGTGTAACTGTCATAGCACACGGCGTGCCGTGGCTGACAGCGCATCGCTTTATTCACTGCGAACGCTCCTGCGGTTTCCTCGCTCATTGATCTCGCGTATCGAACGCGATTTTGTCAAAGATCGTGTGTTTTTGCTTCTCGATGAAACGTGCGCATGAAAATTTCGTCTCTTTACAATTTCAAAAATTTATCGCAAAGGCAAATGAAAAGACAGATAAATGGAAATTATCACGTATATATTACTCAAGTTTTTCTTTTTTTTTTTTTTGCCTCATTTAATACACTTTTCGTGCGACTAATGGTGCCCACATAGAGGTGTATCAAATGAGGCAGAAAGAGCTTAAATATATTCGTCTCATTTCGTAATAATTTCCACTTATCTGTCTCTTCGTTCGCCTTTGTAATAAATTTTTGAAATTGTAAAGAGACTTTTTGGACACCTGTCATTCAGACGCTTGTACACTTTTGTTTTTTTTTTTGTTTTTTTTTTTTAAGAAAAAATGTTACAACCGGGGAATGTTATAATTTTATGCATGCGTCGAACGACAGAAATTCCAGGAATCTTAACTTCAGTTTAGCTCCAATGTTCAGAGATCAATAAAATAATGAAAACCAATTCTGAGGATCCGTTTGTAAGGAGAAAATTTCAACCTTCGAAACTATGGTTGACCTAGCCATAGGAAAGAACGTTTCGGCAATTTTTGAAATGTTTGAACTTTTACAATTTCCTGGAATAATAATGACTTTATTTTCTCGCACGATGCAAAAGCATTTTTGAGAGAAATGAGACTGAAAGCCAACTTTGTGAATTGTTGCACGAGTTTTCTGCTTCTTTTTTTCACGAAATTACAACGAAATTTAAAGTGTCGACAACTGCGGCTCAAAGTATCAAGCATAAATTACCATTTACTCTCATAAAGTCTCAGGAGCAAGCGCCAGCAGGTTTTGTTTCAAGCTGACACTTTATACAACGAAGAGTCAACACATTACACGCGTGATCTACAAATTGCGAGTGGCATTGTGTATCGTAATTATGATACTGCCCTTTAAATTCAACCGACTGAAATAAGATCAATCACGCTCAGAAACGTTCGAAACGCTAACCAGCATCGCTCAGAGTTAAAGAGGCATTCCCCAGCAAGATGTACGACCGATCCGTTCCTTCGGAAGCTCTCCCCGACATTTCTCACCTAATCGTCCAACCGTTGTCCATCAAATTGCTCCGTTTCGAAGGAACAAGGAAGCGACAGTGCCATCCGTTTAATCGATTGCCGGCCTGTAATCCAGCTGTATACGCGGGGAGCGACAAGCTCTGGAACAGCGTTTCGCACGGATCGGTTCTGGCGCATCCGAACTAGTCGTAAAGTTGGTCGGCGCGGAAGGGGGCGGGTGGAGGCGTTTCAGTAAATTCAAATTCGAGCCGATCAGCGCCGCGAGCCCCGGCTGGCAATGTGCCGATATCACCGGCTGAGCTGCCCTAATGAATTTAGCGGCCCGATAACCGAACCACTTTTCAAGGGAAAACGTAACTAGCCTCCTAGCCTCGCCTCTGTTCTATTCACGTCGCGCGGCACGCAGCCCGCCATGACAGCTACAGCTGCATCTGTTGAAATATAAGGGAACCGGCGTTTGCGTGGTTCCCAGCACGGAAAGACAGTGTGTTAATTTATAGGGAATCCCGTTGAATGAGTTATTTGACGTTAGAGGCGAAAATTATTTCACGCCCCCCGTGCCGGGCAAACACGGTCACGATCCCCTTTTGCGGGATTACGGCGACTGAAACTGTTGTCCTCTCTCGTTTCTTCGTTCCTCTTTTCTTTTTTTGTCTTTTTATTAATTTCATCGATTCACACTATCGTCAGAAATACATTTATATATTTCGTATATTCGTATATAGTATAACAGGGGTTATAAGTAATGTAATATTGTATAATCTAGTATAATAATTTAAAAAAGTAAGAAAAAATAAAATAAAATTTTGTACAGTATCAAAATATTACTTGTAGGCACGTTCTATTTCAATTTAATAACTAATTTAATGTCAATCAACTATCATTAACATTCACTAATTTAATATTAACCAACGAGTGTAAATATGTTAATTCAGGTTGAATTACAAAATCTACGCGTTCAGTTTTATTTTGTAGTTATTCTTCGTGATAAAATTAAATTATAGTAAATATTCCAAATCCTAAATAAATAAATCGCCAACGTTCGATATAAGTCAAGAATTGCTGACATGTATCGAGAATAATAGTAATTGTCAAAATATGCAGTAACGAAAGTACGGTAACGTATTTCAACATTACAATTGTCGAAGTGAAAGTGTTTCGACATCAACTATATTAATTTACGTCGAATTACAATTTTTCATTCTGAGGTAAAGGTCGCAAAATTCCAAATCGATGGCCAACGTTCGACAATGTCGATTGAGAACAATGTTCTTTAATTGTCGGATGGTATCGGTAGTGATCAATCTTTTCTCGATCTAACCCAATATCACACCGGATAAAAACGGCAAGAGATTACGTTTCAATTTCACGTACGGCGACACTCGGTAATATCTGTGTATCGAGGGAACGTGTCGCGAGACGCGCGAAGAGAAAACGCCGCGATTCTTTTTGTACAGACAATGTACGACAGACAAACTGACAACTTGAAACGCACACATCAGTCGCTGGCGTCGTGTATCAATCTAGCCGGAAGCGACGTCGACTTCCGAGCACGCGAGTTTCGATCTGCCAGTGGAATTTAACGGAAGAAGACAGTGGAACGAGTCGTGGTACAACCGCGCGACACTCTCTACCGTTTCCCCGAAGCGTAAGTTTTCGCAGACTATAAAGATCCGCTCTTTCCACTCCGGAGGACGCGCGTCCCTCCTCCACTTGACTTTCCAAAGATTATGTATGCCAAGAGCCCTCAAAAACTTCCGACTTCTATAACTCCGCAAATGGTGCTCATAAAGTTTCGTCTCAGGGAGAGAGAGAGAGAGAGAGAGATAGAAGACGGAGATAATCTCGCGTTTCCCTACGTTATATTGGCTTCTTCGCCGTACTTCACTTCACGCCGTCTCCAACCGATAGGTTCGCTCGGATCTTTTACTTTAACTTCTCGACTACCACGTGTCCAGATACATACGACCGTCGTGAAAATTATTGTTACCGGGGAAATTGAGATTCCGTCCGCGCGGAGTACTTTTGAGTAAACAGCGGGGAGGGAAGAAACTTTGAGGCGAACGCGTATCCACGGGACGATCCATTTAAACGATGGATCCACCTTTTCCACTTTTCGAATCGTGATGAAATTGCGGCGAATATTTTTGGATCGTACTATATACATGCTATACGTGGCGTCGAAATTATATTGTATAAAGGCTTTCATTATTTCGCGACGATGTATAATTGTATTCGTACTATTAAAATTCAATGGAGAATTTATGTACGTCAAATTTTAACGTGCGAATGCGTTACGACGTGCATTAAATTTGTATCGTTCAAATGCGCGCGCGTGTGACGGGGATTTGTAAAAATTTGATATCACGCCGATGGCGTCTGTTTCAGTAAGAGGAGATATATATATATATATATTTTTTTTTTTTTCAGCATAAAACGTGTATCAAGAATAATAAAAATGAAAATTAAAACGATTCGACTAAAAGCGCATATAGAGAGAATATGTTTCACGTGTAACAAATGTAAAAGGTGATCGCTTGAAAGCGATCCTTTTGCAACAGTACGTACGTATATCCACGGATCAATAAGAACTCTAGTATACCACTTCGAGAAAGATTAATCAATCACAATATTAAATAAATGAAATATAAGTTTAACAAGTCATTTTAAAAATCTACTTTCATCCTAGAATAATGCACAAACGTAGAAAACTCGCGTACAACGATTGGAACTGTTAGGATATTGGTACATCCGTGATTGTGCGTTATGGCAATATCTGGTATGTGAGAGAGGGCATAAAAGACGGTGTGAGACAAAAGAAATTAGAAGTTTCTGGACGACGATGCAAAAGACAAGATGGAGATATAATAAGAAGTGCGTGCCAAATATTGTATCAATATTAAAGATAACAAATGTATGTTTATACCGAAGATAAGAAATAAAATCCCAACTTTACAGGAAAACCATCATTGACGTTACCGAGAGAACGAAATTTCGAAAGCACACACCGCATGACTCGAGAAAACAATTTCAACGTCCGCAATTTTTTCACATTTCAGCCCATTGGGACAATGATTTGAACCTGTCTGTTAGACCATTTAATGCCATTTCCTCGTTTAAAGTTCTCGTTCGAAGGATACGCAAAGTAAGTGAATTCCAATGGGCTATTATTCACGAACGACTGTCCCCCGACGGAAATTGTATACACGTCATTTCTGTCTACGTTCAAATTACTGTCTCTACGACCCTGTTCCTCCTATATTACCTCCAACACTTTGAGGACCGCGCCATTTGAAAATCTAACTCGCGTTTCCCCTCCCTCTCTCGCCGAGAACAGTGGAAAACGCGGTTCCATTGCATCGACTTCAATTTCCTCGCGGTCCGTGCAAACTCGAACGTGGCATCTCTCGCGTGACGGGTATTTTCCGAAAACGTACACGGAAAACTTCATCGTGTTACGTCTCTGGACAATGGGAAGGTTTTCCGATTCGTGCGGAATAGGCCGAGGGATAAACGAACGGAAAACTGAACAGGTTGTCGCGGAAACGATACCTGCGAGATCCGGTGGCAACTTTTCGTTACACGTTTCGAACGTATTCGTTTGACGACGACGCTGTAAATTATCCTTGGCAACCTTGGTGTTCTTTGAACTGTCGAGATTTGAAAGTAAACCCTGTTTCTGTTTTTTTCACAGTTTTTCAGGGAGCAAAATTTTATTGCTGTAATAATAAATTATTATTTTAATAATTGTAAATAATTATTGTTGTAATAATAAATCAATTATTTTAATGAATAATAAATTAAATTTATTTACAACGAAGGTACTTTCTAAGCCAAGTTAAAATAAGATAGTTGGGAAATTAAATATTCATTAAAAATTCTGAATTTCGAAATTTCGTTTCTTTATAAACAGAGTGCAAATTTTTAGTTTCTTTATAAACAGAGTTTCACGAGCTTTTTTTAGTTTTAAAAGCAAGCAAACGTTCTGCAACTTATTCTCGTAGGCACGCAAGAAGCTCTGATTTATTTTGAAATAGAGATACTATTAAAAATCATATTAAATTCTATTTGTGTTAAAATTCTATTGAAAATCATAATTAATCTATACGAGAATATATAATACAGGAATATAATATAACTGTGTGTAATATCTACAAGAGTGAAGTATAATTTCATTATGTTTCCTAGAATATAGTAGGTACCTCGTTGGAAAGCGTAATAGAGGGACGATAAAAGCCGAAGCAAGTATTAAACGAACGTCAAATATGCACTTCCTGGAACAAACCCGGGCTCTTTACATTCTTAACAACGTCCAATCGGTTAATGCACGGTGAAATTGTTTGATATTCGTCCTGGAGTTTCAGAAGCGAGCCACTAATCGCGACATCGTTGCAACGCCAGACGACGTCTCTCTGTGATTTTCATTGTTTGAACCGTAGAGTTAAGAAGAAGAAAAAAGAAAAAAACGCAATTACACTATGCAACGTCGTAGAAAACACAACGTGTGCAGAGAATAGACTCGAATGAATAGAATTTTTTTTCCAACGAATCGTGTAAAAATGAATATCAGAACCGGATGAATAGAATACCTTTTCTTTTGTTCTTTCTCTCTCTCTCTCTCTCTGTGTTTTGTTTTTAATTCCAGAAGAAACGCGTCCCGCGAGCGGTTCGCAGATGTTTGTTTCTCTTGTTCGATTTGTTTGATTTGTACATACGCTGCGAATCGAGGAAATATCGCAAGAACAATGTATATTGAAATTCCTCGCAAAATACGTGCGTCAGCCGTTGCTCGCAATTTGTATCTTAGGCAATAAATACAGATGGCATTTTAAAAATCTCTTTAATCTCGCAGAGCTTAACAAACATTTAATGGCCGCAGTATTTTTCTTTTCCACGAAACTACAATGTTCCTTCTCCTCTCAAATGGCATAATAATTACACGTAATCTGTGTTTCACGTAAATTTGTTGTTGCTTATGTACACGGTTCACGGTATGTTTGTTGTTTAAATTTGTTGTTTGGTATTTCCTACATCAATCGAGAGACTGTATATAGAGGATTAAATATTTGGGATAATTCGAGATATTGTTTTACGAGAATTTTACCGACAGTAATTGAATACAGTATTAAAACATGGCGAACTAATTTAACATTCATTTAAATATTTCGAAAAATATATTATATAGTTTAAATATGTTATACTTATAGATGTAAATTATTTTTATTAATATTATTTATATAAGTATAAATTTTTATTATTATACTTATAAGTATAAATATATTATACTTAAATATATCATATTCATTTAAGTATTTTCCAGAATACACTATTTTTTAAAGCTTATAGTTAAATATAGATATAAATTATTTTTATTAATATTATTTATATAAGTACAAATTTTTATTATTATACTTATAAGTATATTATACTCTCTTAAATATATCATATTCATTTAAGTATTTTCCAGAATACACTATTATTCAAAGCTTAAATATATAATACTTATAAATAGACATTATTTTTATTAATATTATATTTATAAATATAATTATTTTTAATATTTTTTAAAATTATTTTTTAATTATTTTTAAAATTATTTTTAATAATATTATACTTATAAATATATTACACTTAAATATATCATATTCAGTATTTTCCAGAATACACTATTTTTTAAAGCTCAATATTTTTTTAATACTCAACACGTAGGTGGTGTGTTCGTCACCGTAGATGAGGAGAATAAAATCGTCGGCCCCGCTAATTTGAAGAATCCTCACAAACACTCAACGATCACGATCGTTCCATTACGTTTACCGATCCTCCAATAAAACGTCTGCGGCTTATTCTCGCTGTACAATAATCGATAAACCCCGCTCCCGTCTCCGGCTTCGTTACACGTTACTTCTATCAATTACACTGTTCACTTATCCAACAGCACTCTAGCCGCATTAAAATTCACAGAACACTAACACTCGAAGGAAGAACGAGAGAGAAAGTCTCATTCATCTCTCGCGGAAATGATGAAATAATTAATAGCCAACGCTTCCGATATGCAAACGTGGCGTTGAACCACGAGGGTGAGTATTTCGAACCGGCGGAACTGGGTCTGACGAATTAAAATTAAAAAGGGAAAGCGCTTCTCACGAGCGCAAAATCGAGAAAGAGAGAGAGAGAGAGAGAGAGAGAGAAGCAAATAGAGGAAAGAAGGAAAGGGTGAAAATGAAAAAGGAGCACGGTGCCGAAAAAAAGGACGGAGACGCGTGCCAATGAGAAATTCCGCGTCGTGCGAAATTTCCGTCCCGGCGCGTACCGTAACGAAACCCTCCGCTGTAAATTGCGAACACTTCATTAGCAAGAATTTAAATTTCAAAAGAGCACTTTCGCGCGTCTTCGGCGGGAGGGGGGAGGGCAGGAACGCGCGCGCGCGCGCGAATTTGCTCTGTGTGTGTGTGCGTGTGTGTGTTCTTTGTATTCGTCGGGACACGGCTTATCGGTCGCGGCCCAGCACCAGGGATGAAAAACTCGTCCTGTCGTCGCGGCCTCCTGTTTGCCGAGTAATAACCCTGTTTGTCGCGGAATACGATTTATTATGGATGATAACTTCGAAGAAACCGCGCGGTCACCCTTTTACCGTTCGTAGCGCCAAGGGGGAGGGGGGGAAGGAGGTGTTTGATTAGTTGCAGGAACGTTTCATGAATATATTATTATGTGTATTATGCGAAACAATTTGAAATTATGATGAAACGAGTCTGAAAATGAGCGCGGAGGTTGCAGGCACTCCGAGTTTGGTAGAAATCATCGGTAAAACCGTTTCACATGCTCTATAATTTGTCACATGTTTCTCATTTATTTTTTTTTAATTTACATGTAGGATGATCTGCACGTGAAAGGAAGAAAAAAAAAAATGTGCAAAATTCGACAGCAAACGCTTTGTCACGGAGTTACGAACAAAATACTGTACGTGTGAATAATATGCAAGCAGAGACGAATTTAATTATTAATTTAAATTATTAATTGTAATAGTACAATAAGAAATAATTTTGAATTCACGCTTGATATCGGTGAGTAATGGAATTAATAACGCTATAAAAGTTTCTGAGAATTTTGCTGAGTTTCAATAAAAGCTAGTTTCGTCGTGGCAAGTTTACTTCTGTTGAACAGATCTTTTGTTTCAAAATTATCAATGGTAAAGAGAAATGAGTAGCTATCAATTTCATTTTTTGTAATTTCGTTTATAACAAGGCGTTCTTTTGTTTTTTTTTTTTTTTTTTTT
>NW_025110297.1:107597-159015 GCF_011392965.1 Frieseomelitta varia | reverse complement strand
TTTTTTTTGTTTTTTTTTTTTTAACGAATGAATGTCCATCAAAGCACCTACGCGCACCGTGTTGGTACAAAATTCCAATTACTCTTGAAATCTTGCAGGCTCGCCGGTTTTTAATCACGCTACGAATTTTATTAATTCGATTGTTCGGAACGAGCAATGAATTCTAAATATGACGGAGAAAGGAAAAAATACTGTAAAGAAACGACACTCATGGTGATAAACATAAACAGAAAGACTGATAGATAGCAATTTTTATGCAAATGTATGCAAGATGCACGTAATGTTCAAAATTATATAAAATTATAAAGAGCATGTATTATTATAAGGGTAACAAAACGAAACAAAGATTTTCAAGAATTATTATAATTGATAATAATAGCTAAATCACAGCTGAGTTAATTAAAAAGAATTAAAACTTTTGAAATTTCTTATAATTATTATAATATTATTGATGATATTTTGCAATGGATTCTAAGATAACACGGCTGTGCAATAATGTACCAATATCACTGAGAAACAACGCACTGAAGAACATCTACAAGCGCTACAAGTAACATTCAAATTCCAAATAACATTCCACGACCGATCAACAAGAAACCGTTCTTTCTTCAACCGACGCTGCAAATTAATTGCAGATTGCTATGATACACACTATTGTCGCGTTCCCTCGCAGCACAACAAGAACGAATATTACCTAGCCTGCAAGCACGCACTGGCGAATTATACGAAGCCGGGAGTTTCATCAGTCAAGGGCAAGGTACAAGTGGTAAAGAAAAGGTGGAAAAAGGCGAGACACGTCCAAGATCCTGACGTGCAACGAATGAACATCCTTCTTGTCGGTTTCTGTACCAAGAAACACCAAGTCGCGAAGAGATAGAGACAAAGAGAGAGAGAGAGAGAGAGAGAGAGAGAGAGAGAACAACGAAGCAAGAAGAACGACAGAGCGAACGATACGAAGAAACTCGGCAGGAAGAAAAAGAAACAATTGCTCTGGGACAGTTAACCGTGAGAGAGAGACAAAAAAATATCCAAGAATCAACCCCCCCCCCCCGGACGAGAGAAGTCTTTTCGCTCGGGATATACAGTTTCACGTGTACACTTTTGCGTACGCGGGTTTTCACGCGGATAGAAAAGTTTCGCCACGTATCGCGGCGCCGGCGTAAATATTCAAATGGAGGCATCGCCGGCAGCTGCTATACGCCGGGATATTGCCAGTTTTGCGAAACCCTCTCTATCCGCTTGCGAGCGAGTCCTGCGAGACCGTGGCGCGTGTTTTTCACGCCGAAACTTTCGAAAACTGCCGTTTCCCGGACGCGGCGTGTTTCACAGAGAATCGAGCTGCGCGAATCGATGTTAATAATAAATAGTTCGAGATTAGACGCGTTATAATGGAGTTTTCAGGCAGCGTGACCTCTCGCCGCTCGTTACCGAGGTAGGGCAGAATTGTCCGAGTTGGAACGAACCTGCCCCACTCAATTTACATTGATTCACCAAAGTAGTTTAAATACACAAGAAAGTTACCTAGTTGTTTAATCTTTATGTACTTTTTTTATAACCGTTACACAATGTACAATATAATTCTGAAATCTGTGAATGAACAGTTTGTATATTTTATATTTTTACGTATTTCTTTTTTTAAACTATCTGGTGTATTCTGTTTCTACAAAAAAAAAAAAAATGTTGTTTCGTTTCATAAAACATTTCGGAATTTGTTCAGCAACTGTGACGAGACACGATAGGATTACACTGATAAAATTTGAAACCAATCCGAAACTGTACACAGAAATTGCGAGATGTTTGAGTAAACATTGGCACAAATTGAGATTTATGTTCCCGAGGTGTTATTATACTACGTTCGTAAATATAGATTATAATTAAGAGTAAATTATGAGCGTGGTGTAATAAATTCTTATACTAAGGGTAAATAAGCTTTTAAGTTTTGGTAAGTTTGTGGAACAGTGCGGGAGATGAATAATTGTTTTGAACTGGAGGCTGGTTTCAGCATGATTTATGAACAACTTAACGTTATATGTAGCAGGATGAAACAACAAAATGTTTAATTATGAAAGGAGCTTCGGCGAATTTAATTCTGCGGGTGGGTCTCGAACTTTTATATTCTCGTAATTTTACTTTCGTTTCAACAAAGAAGAGTACTTCCAACGTTTTAATATTAAATTGAAATCTTGGTATTGAATTTTTAGAGAGTCTCTTCAGAGAGTCTTTAACAATGGAAAAATATTATTAACGTAAGCGTGAAACGACTCGATTAAAATTTGAAATGACAGCGGGTGTTGAAAGAACTGGACGACATTTGTAATTCAAAACGTGAAATGAAAAAGATTCATCCATGAAAATGTTTGCAATTTACATGCAATCGTAACTGCAAAACAAATAATAATATAATATTAACATAATAATATATATAATAAATATAATAATAATAAATATTTATTATATATATACATAATAATTTATTAATTATTAATTTATATTTATTAATTTATTATTATACAAATATACATAATAATAAATAATATAAACATAAATATATAATATAAAACAAGTAAAATATTTATAATATACAAATTTTATAGACATCATAACATCTCTAACGATTACAAAACAATCGAAACATATTTTATATAGTATATAAAAATATTTAAAAAAATGAATTTATGACGTTCAAATAAAAGTATTAAAAATAACAAAATTACTACAATTTAAATTAGCTTTAAAACATCATCTCCTGAAACCTTTTGAGGAAGAAGAAGAAGAAAGACACCGCTATAAAAGTATCGAAATGCATAGACAATGAAACTCGAATTGAATACCATTGAATCGTGGATCGTGAAACGTCGTTGCGTTTACTGACACTGATAAGTGCCACAATTGGGTGAAGGGAGGGGAGGAGAAATATGTCGAAAAAACAAGTTTAGCACGAGTGTATAGGACGGAACTCGATAAATAGAAGCATCGTTTCAACGACGGGGATGCCGATCCCTTTTTAAAAAAAAGCGACGCCGATGCGCTCGACCTAATTCTCCCCTTATTCACTGTAAACCCGTTGTTCCCTCCCCTTTAATTAGAACTGTTTGTATCTGCGAATGACATCGACTAGATTAACGGTACGCCGGTGTTTATGGTGCGGCGTGCCACTTGCAAACTTCCGATGCACTTCCTATGCGGTGCATACACACATACGTACATATACCGATAGTTTGGACAAACTTTGTTCCTAGTTTTATATCACATCGCGCGTAATTTCCCAGCGGTTTGTTCATTATCTGGCATTTACGCGCGTGTGTCTCGCGTTGACAGGTGATGATGATGTACAGCTATTTGCGAAAATATTCGAAACGTTTGTAGGAATGTTTTACGAATTATACTGTACGAAATGTTTTAAAATTTCATGAACACGCATGACTGTTATGTGTATATTGATATAAACGTGAAAACGTATGTTATAGAAAATACAATTACCAAGAGATCGTAAAAGTAATTTAAACACGAGCTAATTGTTCGTCATGTTACTTAGTTTGAAAATTTAAGACAATCATGAAATTTCTATCAAACAACACACAATTGATATTTTACGTTCTGTAACTTTCACATACATCTTCAGATTGGTTTGAAATTGTGACAATGATTCGTGAAATTTTAAACTGTATTCGCAAAAATAAAGTTTCTGTATCTAATGTTCAAATATTTTTCAGACAATAAATAAGAAATATATAAGAAATGCTGCAACGACAAACATTAAATATACACTGGGTTCTTTGTATAGAAGATATGGATATATTATTGCAAGTGATATTTTTAATAAAAATTGTCGCAAATAATATTAATTAGTAATATGCAGTAGGACACGGCAATCAGTAAAATATCACTAAGTAGCTGGTAGTTCGTTAATTACAATTGTAAACTGACAATAAGACACCTGTCTGATGAATGCAATGGCTGCACTACTGAAACGACAGCCGCCTAAGTAGCTTAAGTCTGTCTCCAGGCAGATGTACACAAATGCTGTGAACGCTGCGTATCACGAAGGCGCAAAAACTCGTAGTCCTGTGCTTACCAGCTCTAACAATTCAGACATTAAAGTGCTCGTGAAATCCCTTGAAATACGAACAGACTTTTCAAACAAAACTTACCAAAACTGTTTTCACTTCACCAACTACGCACATATTAATGAATTTCAAACTAAAGCGATATCGCGCTATGCACAAACTTATTTTTTTAATTAACATTTTGACCAATTACACATAGATTAAACAAAGTAAAACAAATGAATTTCTAGGACTTTTTCAAATTATTTAAAGCGTTTGCATCCATTGATTGAAAATCAGACATTTTCTTCTTTTTATAAAAATCTGTTTTCTTCTTTTTATTATATTTTTCTCTAAAATGTATTCATTTACATTAGCGTGCAAAAGTGACATTGCAAAAAAAGGAAAGTGACATATTTTAAAATAATTTTCAAAACAGAGAGAGAAGAATGTTTTTAAAAAAAAACTGTCCAGTATACCGGAATACGAAATAATTTTAAAAATTAGAGAAAGAAAAATGTCAAAAAATTTCTGTGTTATACTTGCACATGGACACACGTGTCTGCATATGTACGCCTCGTTTCGTGCAGTAAATTCACGTCGCCCGAAATCTCAAATTCTCACAAGGACTTGCTGCATTAATTTCACGATTAAACAACAACCTTTCGGGAAGAGACGGAGTTGAAACAATGTGGCGAAGAAATATTGAAATGGGGGCAAGAATGAACACGCGGGTGTTCGACCAGTCGAGTTTCTCTGCTACTATGGCATTTGCATACATTCGTGGCGCGCAGGTGGACTGTGCAACGCTTCGGCAAACATAAATCCTCGCGGTCGAAGGAGGAAAGTTACGACGCAGGAAAGGTGTAATGAAAGAGAGAGAAAGAGAACGAGGAAGCAGAATTTCTTCACTTTCTCGAAAGCGATCGTAAAAATCCGCGATCTATTAATAAAACTAACAATGAGATGTAGTTTTAATTCTCGTTTAATGATCTTTCGATCAATCTGTTGAAACTTGCGAACACTTGATCTTCAATTTTTCACCATTTTTTCTCGCGACTTTATTCTCATACTGCGGAGCAGATAATTACAAGAAACGAAAGGAAGAAGAATCCAAAGAACATACACACACAGAGAGAGAGAGGGAGAGAGAAGAAGAAACGAGAAAATTACGAAACACGGTCTTCAGTTGTCGAGGATGAACCTAAACTAGGTAAGAAATAACCGGTAAGAAATGTAGAGGGGGGAAAAAAAAATCACTATCAAAGAAATTCCATTCCCCTGGCCCATCCGTCGGTCTTCATCCGCTATCCTTGTTAACATATCAAAGAACCTTGCAGCGATATTTAAATTTATTCCTCCCACCTCGCCCCATTTACCGTATACAGGCGGCCTTTCGATGCTCTTACGTATCGAAAGCACGCTAGCTAGCAAGCATCCATGGCTGGCCGATATATTCATGGGAGGATGGCTAGGACGTTCGGAGCTTTTCATAAAGAGCCAAACGCGGCTTCGGCGTGTTTCAGGGACGAAGGCTCGTTTCTCTCGCGATACGCTTCCCCCCCTAACCCCTTTGCCACAGAAAGCGACGTGTGCACACTATGCTCCGCGTGTGTGCGGATCGGCTGAAACGGACCAGGTGTATTTTCCATTGTCCTCGGTAGTATGATAGATTGGCTGGAAACGAGGGCAAGTGTTTTATCTCGTGTGCGTTCTCGTTTTTCCCTCCTCAAGCTCGGATAAAGTGCTTCGCGCGTATCTTCGAAATATTTTTCAACCTCGAGGGGAACTCGGTTTTTTCCGGCTTACCCTCACCGACCGACAGCTTTAAAAAGTCAGAAACACTCCGCTTTGCACGGACACGCGCTTACGTTCTTGTCTCGAAGGTCCTCTTTGGAGGACTTTTTTGCTTTTAACATTCGAAGCTTTGTAAAATTTGTAAATTACAGTATGTAGTCGTATGGAAATGAAAATGATTGCGCGCTTCGTAAGGTTTTTCAGAATAGCGTGATGATTAAAATATTTCACGCTGAGAAAAACATTTAACAAAAAAAAAAAAAATCAGAAGTATTCCAGAATGTTAGAACGAAGCACTTGATTAAGAGTAAATCATGTTTGTGCAAACGTACAATATACTTATTTCCTACGTACTTATTTCTTACGCACCGAGGAGAGCGTTTATTTAACTTCAACGAAGAGAATCTCCGCAAATATTCCATTGTATCGCGAAGCACTCGATTAAAAACCACCAGAATTCAATAAAAAAAGTTGCAGCAAAAATTCCACGCACGAGTTATTATCGATTCATCCCCCACGATTCCAGTTTCATCGAGTTGCAACTTCCCCCGCAACTTTCCCAAATGTTAAACCACTCCCTTGAAGAAAGAAAAAGAAAGGAGGACCAAGTCGAAGAAGAACGACGAACTTTCAATTATCCCGTATTACCGCGCTCGCAAACATTCATGTAACATGCGTTACGCACAGAAATACACGCGCGAAACACGCTGCAAGTTTTCCACTTTCTCGCATAAATTATTTCCAAGCAGATATGGCATGGTGGGGCATGGTTGCTCGCACGCGAAAATTGAACGCGAAAGCGTGGAAAAAGCGTGCGACGCGTGGAGGCTTGGCCGCGCGTATTTTCCGCACGCAGAAATTACATTTCAGCGGGTCGTCAATTACCGCGGGAACGAGCTGGAAATTTTAAAAGCTTCGAAACAACCGTTCGCGGAACGTCGATACCGGGGGCTTGCAGGCGTAACGAAATAAAGGCGAATAATTAACGCCAGACGGCTGCGTAACGTTAAACAGGTTATATCGCTTGCAACGTGCCTCCCGGACGTTGTTACATCATTTTTAACGTCCACTCCAGAGCCACTGGACGTCGACTTCCTTGAGAGACCGAGGGCTCGCGACCGTTCCCCCGCGGCAAGAAACGACCGGCAACAACCGAGGAATTTACCGCGCCATTAAATGTCGCCAGGACCAATAATTCCCGCGCAGACACACGCCAAGCTTTCCAGCTTTTCGAAGATATTCCACGCGCTTGCTCTGATGATTTCCCGACGATTCGATTATTAACCGAAATCTCTTCGCCGAAGGGTAGTTTCTCAGTTTTGTTATTTTTCGTATGAAATGACATTATTCATCAGGAGATTTAAACATCAGGGGAATAAAGAAGAATACGTATCGTTTCGTGAAAATTTGATTAGCAGTAGTCGAATATAATATATGTAATTTAATTTTTTGTCAAATTTATCATTATTTGATCATTTACGAACTAATGTTCAACAAATATCTTGTAAGTCTTAGGACAATCGTTGGTATATTTTGATTTGTGAATAAATATTGAAGAAATTCGTACATCAAGTTGACGAAGATTTTTTGACAACTATACACACCCTGGAAGGCCACCTTCCATCAGTCGTGATTTAAAAAATTTGACGATGAATGTCCCAAGATTTATAAATCATATATGCCGTCGTGATTGCATTCGATTTCGAGGGGGAAAAAAAAAAAAAATTAATCGCAATCGAAGCGGCGGCATTCGTCCGCGAGGGGTCAACTTCGAACGCACGGCCGTGTGTAAATTCCCTCGACCGTATAATATCGTATTGCCGTTTAACGTTCGAGAGCACTAGCGTAACGACGCCTCCTGGCCACTGCACGCCGCTCGCGTACCGCTTTCGATTAAAATTCTGATTCTGTCGCGAGGCGTCGTTGCGTTTCACACGATTAGAATAATGGCTCGTCGTTGCGGCTTGGTTCTTCGCAACGAGTCGCTCACTCACGAAATTACGCCGCCGCGGCGAACGACGGTGCAATTTCGCGTTACGAGAACGTGCGTCGCGGAATACCTCAGAGGCAAAGCGGCATTGTCTAAACCTTTTTGCGGAAGGTAATGCTGATTTAAGTGAAACTCGTTGACGAATTACGGTCGGGGCGTGAAAGCTGAATGAAACCGAGACCATTAGGTTGAGGTGAAGCGGGGTTGTTCTCTTTTTACTGTGATATATTCGATTTGAAGTTTCTTTTCGGCTGTGAAAATTATAGACGAAGATTTTTTGGGATAAAAATACAATTAATCGACTGTATAAGTTTGATAGAAATGGGTCAGGGTGTGCCAAATCGTTATAATGAAATAATAGAGGTCTCAGAAAAGCATGTTGATAGAAAATCACTTGTAAACTATATTCGATAAATTGTAGTTAAAAAAATAAAATTTCGACAACTATACGACGAATATATAAAACCGCGAGTATTGATATATTTATGGAGAGTTTGAAATGTGCAAACCATACCAGTAGTAAACTGAAATTTTCTTTAATCGATCAACGTGTCTCTCGTGGTATTTAGAAAATTATGAATTTGTTTCAACAAGCCCCTAGATGAATTCCGTTTAGACGATCAACTTCGATCAAATAGCAAGCAAGTTCGAGGAGAGCGAGTTTCAAAGAGAATGCCAGAATCTTACGTTGAAAGACTGCGTTCGTAACTAAGGGAAAGCACTCGTCTGTGCAAACATCACGTTAGCTTAATCCCTGGCTCGCGAAGAAAAACGTACAATTCGAGAGGGACAATCTGCGATTCCAGAGCTCTCCGTTAGTTTCTGTTCTCTCGCGAGTTTCTCGAACGGCGAGCTCCTCAGAATTTCTTTAAACAGAAACGATCCCTTTCGAATCGATTCCCTCTTATTGTCGGCAATGCAACTACGGAGAATCGCTCGACTAAGTAGTTTCCCCCAGAATGGTCCGCCTAAAGTGCGTCCCTTTCATTCTCATTCTCGTCGATTCTTCCTTTATCCCGGGCTCGAGAACAGCTGTCGCATCGAGCAAGATCAACGGAGGGATTTAATTTCCAGACGAATTTCACGACTGCGTGAAACTGGCAAAGACTGGGTCGATATTAAATCAACATTTTACAATTTACAGTCCGGTAAAAATATCGGCCACTTGCGCGCGACGATTGTAACGATCGCTTTTTAGCGGCAGTTACCTGCTTCTTCTCGCAGGTCGTTGTAAACATCTCGACTTCTTTTAATTCTCTTCAGGTTGCTCCGGCAAGTCGTTGGAATCTCTTAAAGAAAAAAAAAAATCCTTCTCTCCTAATTTCCTATTGCCTTCGTTCGAAGGCGACCAGCAAACGAAAGATCTTCTTTCAGAGCAACAAACTTGCATGTAAATTAGCAATGTGATCAAGTTTGTTAAATGTTATACATTCTTCTTAATATTATAACGAAAAATTAAGTAAATCTGAAAGATTTTAAAGATTTTCCGATTTAGTTTTTCGTTATATCGCAGCACTGGTTGATTTTCATTCACCGTGACTATAGACTTTAACTAAATATTTTAATTACTTTGTTAGTTTCTCATAGTAATAATAGCCGTGCTGTTTTCTGTTTCCACCAAAATGAACTTGTTTTCAGTTTTTAACGTCTGAAAGGGTTGAAATCTTCCCCAGGCGTAACGTGTACTAATGGATAAATTAAAAAAAAATGACCAGAGACAAGCAAAATCAAGACGACGTTTCACCATTTTCTGGCAAGAAAACATCTTCTTCCGCAGCGTGTAAAGAAATTTGTGCAAAAATGAGCAATTCCTTGTTTACACAAGCAAAGAAAAGAATCAGGGTAAAGATTCTAACATTCTACTCCAATGAATATTGTAATTACTGAATCACCCTCGTGTCACCGTGAAACAAAGTAAAACGACACTGATCGCAATCCGCTCGATCGCAGCTTCTAGCCAAAGCGCAGAAAGCAAATCTCGCGTGGCGAGAAAACATCTTTTTCCGCAGCGTGTAAAGAAATTTGTGCAAAAATGAGCAATTCCTTGTTTACATAAGCAAAGAAAAGAATCAGGGTAAAGACTCTAACATTCTACTCCAATGAATATTGTAATTACTGAATCTACCCTCGTGTCATCGTGAAACAAAGTAAAACGACACTGATCGCAATCCGCTCGATCGCAGCTTCTAGCCAAAGCGCAGAAAGCAAATCTCGCGTGGCAAGAGAAGGGACGAATCGGTCGGGAGAGGCGCGACTTATCGAGTTTTCCGGTAATTAACTCGAAACTAGCTTTCAGCTGCTACACACGTGGCCACGATCGAATAATTCCTTCAACGCCAGCGCGTCGCGTCGGAGGGACTGGCGAGACGGATTTTTGAAACGGTCCAAACCGTGGACGGTTTCGCGGTTTCCTCTCCCCTCTCTCCTTCTTCTTCTTCTCTCTCTCTCTCTCTCTCTCTCTCTTTTTTTCAATCAATATCGGGCACCGTGGAGGGGAAACAATCATCCGCCACGCTCGTTTGTTCGGACTGGCGAGCCCGGAACGCGGCCACCTGGAAAATCGGCGACCGATTTGTTAGCCCGGTCCGGATACGGCGACGAATTCATTATTCGATTTACCTTTGCCAAATAGAAGGGCCAACGGACGCGGAAAGGAAAGAGCTAATAACGAGCGGCAATAACGAGTCTCGAATTCACGGGTCTTCCAGCCCCGCCCGGCACGAACAACCTCCCCCTTTCTCACGCCATCGGGGAAAATTCGATTCGCAACGTAGTTTTGTTAGTAATTATACGGGCCAACACAGGCGGTTGACGACGAATTTCGCGTCGGCGTAATGAGTTTTGAGCGACTCCCGAGGGGGAAACGTGCGGCAAGTCGCGGAGAATTCGAGAAACTGGAAATTGTTGAGGCCACGCGGCTATAAGGGACGGAGAGTCGCTCTTCTCTCCTCGAGGAAATGGAACGAATTTTAAATCGTCGTTTCGACGTCGATGAGAGAACGTCGCTTAGAAATTCTCTCTCTCGTCTTTGAAGAGATGGCTTTGTGAGCTTCGAAATCAGACATCGGGCAGAGACATGACAGATCCGAGTTCCTGTACCTCGAGACTCGAGAACGAGGCTTTCGGAGGAGCCTGGTCAAAGTACACTTGTCGAGACTTTGGTTCGTGTAGGAAACGGACGGATAATGGACATGGATATTTGGCACGGGGATTTATTTACGTCGGCCAGTTGTTTTGAGAAACGTTCCTTCCATAATATATCTTAAAAGATTTGATGAATCGTTCAGTGCCGAGCAAGAGGTTCAATTGAGAATTAATTTGGTTGAAATGATCCACCTCATCTGACGATAAAATTGTCCATTCTCTATTCAATTTTAAATACTCAATATTTTTAAATACTTTTAAATATTTCCTCTTGATGATTTGATAGGTAGACAATTTCTCTATTTTCTTCTCTGCTTCGTTTCACATTTTTATATTTATATTTCCTATTCTATTATACTTTATCTATTAACATTGTAGATGAAATATTTATATTTGCCACTGTATAAAGATTTAAGAAAATCGTCATTTCTTTTGAAATCCAAACGTAATCCAAACTCTTGAGCGAGAAGGTACGTGATACAATGTACTTTTGTTACGCAGGTCTACAATCCTTACAAGTTAACGACAAGAATATCTATTTCCCGTGCGCTTCAAATTCAATATTTCTATCCACATTCCCTCGCTGTTCCGAGATTATCCAGTTTCCACTCGCTCCGACGCGTTACGAAAATTCCAGAAAATTCCCGACGATCAAATCTACCATTTGCAAAGACGTCGAGGGAGAGAAAGAGAGAGAGAGAGAGAGAGACGCCGCGAGCATCGAAAGACATTTCCAATATAAAGAAAAGGCCTTTCCAAAGGCGTACAGGCATCACCTAAATTGCATTTGCAAAGCGTCTACCAACTGTTATACCGTTCTCTCCAGCTCGCGGTGCACCCGGCCCGCCTTCCTTCCGGCAAAAAGGAAACTCGCTCACGTGCCTCGTGCAAACTTGACGTACGTGTTCCACGTGACTATGCCGCTTCGCTCGTGGCTCGGATCTGCGAGCCGCGCGCGTGAATATTGCGTCGCGACGCGGCGTCTGACGCGCGTCACAAAGCGGCCTCGTACGATAGAAATACTTATCATCATCCCCCTCTCAAACGCCTCGAACAGCAGCGGGATGTCTCTATCCAGAGAATCACGCACGACCTCGCAATGCAACTTAGCCGGCGCTGAGCCATCGTCTCCGCGCGAGCTCGCTATTAACCGCCCGCTCTCCGCGCGCGTCGCGAATCCACCGACGTTGCTGACGGTTTGTTTGCAGCGAACGCGTACGTGCAAGAAACCGTCGGGCCAGATGCCGTTGCACGCACGCGAGTTGGGGAATCCGAACGATTTCGCGGCGATTCAGCGTTCGACGTGCACGGGTAATGCGATTACGGGAATTTATCGTTGGATTCCTCGTCGGATCGGGGAAGGGGAGTTGTTTGCGCGAGAGAAGTTGAATTTGATTTTGTCGGGCCGATCTCGGTGAGATTTGTCAAGAATTTGTCAAGATATTGCATTGGTGGCTCAACTGTGAGCAGTGTTTTACTATTGGATTCCGTGTAACGGAGTCAACACGCTTACAATTTAAAAGAGTTTATTCCCTTACAGTCGTGGTCGTGTATGAAATAGGATATACAATGATTTAGAATGTCTTAGAATATGAATGTCTAATGCTCTTAACGATATAGATTGTCTCTATAATTGTCTCTATTGTTTTAAGAGTTAGCGATATTGAATGTCCCTATAATGATTTAGAATGTTTTAAGTCCGAATGTCTCTAAAACATGTCCTTATATACATTTGGTTATCATTGTCAAGTGGAAGAGAAAGGAGCATAGATGACCAACTATTGGATCTTGCCCTTATGACTAACTATTCACAGTCCAGTTTTATGTGGACTGTTGCTAGCTTATTGTCAGTATTTGCATTCTACATTCAATACTGTGCGGGTTGGTCATCCAACATTACAGAAATGCACAATAAACAATTGTGATTAACCTCTTGCGCTAGAATGACGTGCCACGCACGTCGAGAAACTTTTATTAAAATTGCGATATTTTCTCAGTTTGAAGTATATTTCAATATAACCCAGACAAAACAAATAATAAATTTATTACTTCTTAGTAATTTCTATCAGGTGATGTCATGCCGACGAGGTCAAAAAGAAAGCGACGAATTATCTGCAGTATACGATACGGTCACTCGTTATGGTCCGCGAACGAATTGCCAGCGCAAAGGAGTTAAATATATAATACACAAAATTGGAAAAATGACTGATTGTTTCGAGCAACACTGGTATAGATAATGATGCTTGCAAAGTATATAAGCTTTGCTTTTGGCTAGAAAAGGTAAAATTCTGGCTAGAAAGTTGAACACCGTTTTTACTTAACTTTTTGAAGGTTACTAGCACCAATGACACTTAAATCCGATGATTTTCCATTACTCCTTTAATTACTTTGAATATTAATACAGAAGATGAATCACAACAATTTCTAGCAAGTCCTCACTATCGATCATCAGTCGTAAATCCCCTAATAATATAAATGAAAGTAAGTCTCGCGAGTAATCAAGTAAAAATTCAATACTCCAGCGACGACTAACGCGATGAAAAATAAAACGGACGAGCCATTACAGCACACCTCGACAATGTCGACGCATTAGATGGCGATGAATTTCGCATTAACGACAAAGCTGTGACGTCGACTTCTCATCCCGCTGGCCCAGCTTTGAGCATAGATTACACCCTCCTCTCCCGCAACTGTAACGCGTGTGATAAAGTGAAAATATCTCGGGCGTCGAGAGGATTGGTTCTATCAAGGAGCTACCTAGGATAAGGGAAGAGGGACCATTTTTCAGTGGCCACCCCTTGTTATCTGCCACGGCCTTCCCGGTACGGCGACTTCCACGCGTTCATAAGATATTCATAAGCGCGCCGTCTCGATTCACGTCGGCCGACAAAAGACGGACTTACGACCACCCTGATGACCGTACAAAGATACTAACGACGCGCGGAGGAAAAAGTGCTAGTTTCTGCTCGAGTAATCACCGGTATTTTGGCCTTTGGAATTCCCACTGTCCACTGGGGTATTGCTATTCAATCAATCCCCTTTTTCTCAATCCCCTGTCTTCTCGCGTGGCTTTCAGACAGACGAAGAAAGTAGATGGAACGACCCGACCAAAGGAACCTAGTGTCAAAAACTAGTGCTAGTTTCTGCTCCAAAAAGTCGATTCTAAAGACGAGACAACAGAGCTGCTCGTAAAAAGAGAGATGATGGGGAGACGAGAGGAAAGAGATGCATTGAAAAATAGTAGAATAAGAAGAAAAACAAAGGGAAAGAGAGAGAGAGAGAGAGAGAGAGAGGGATAGCGTTACGAGAAGCTAGCACCCAGTTAACGGCACTGCGGCAGAAACCGTGGCGAGAGACAAAGGCCCGAGCAAACGACTGAGTGGCACGCTGTAAATTTCGCCTACGCCCGGTAGGTGGTTTAATGCAGATTTAGATAGCACGGGGCGAGCGCGCATGCGGCTTCCAGGTCTTAGAGACTTAGCCTAATTAATTTATAGACTGCTCCCTTATCTGTTGCTACCGACGTTGTTGCTGGCTGCATCCAGCGTTGTTCAACACGCGGCCCTGTACAAGGTGTTTCAGAAAGTTCGCGTCAAACTTTACGAGCAACGGGCATACAATGCTTATCGAAGGTGGCGAAAAAGTCTTGATAAACGGGTGGTTCTGACATGTTTGGTTTCGAAATTGCAAGTCTCGACTAGCTGAGGTACCAGGTGCTTGAGAGGATGATTTGGCCACGATAGAAGACGAGTAAATCCGTTGCTTTTCAGCAAGTACGTTTAATTATAATATCACTTTACGATTATACAGAAATATTTTAAATAAGGCGTGGAAATATCTTCAAATAAGTAGGTACGCGAAAGTGAAAAGAATTCGTCGGATCCAAAGAATATCTTGAGGTTTTCGAGGTTTTGAAAATGAAGGACGAAAATATAATTGCAACTAGTTGTTCATTGGATCATGCATATTCTGATTCTACTATCTATAAATGTTGGACGTCAAATCATGTACCTTGACTACGGGAGTAATTCACTAATGACAGTTTCCCATGTGAAATCATATTGTATCGATTAAGAATCTTCGAAGAAAAATTCCATTTCTTTACCATTCAAAGTCTAATGACGTTATTTATATATTTATTTGATTCAAACATTCCATACTCAATTTAAAAATAAAAAAACGCTCACATCCACTCGAAATGAAACACGAGAAACACTCGGATATAATTTCGAAATATATTATTTTATATCTGCGTGTTAAAAAGCCAGGTGTAGCAAGGCGCCCGAAGTTTCACGTCAACTTTCTCAAACACTCTGTATATACGTGGCCGGAGATACCTGCAAGTTACTCTAAGTGCGCCCTCAGAGAAGTAACGGTACCAGTTACTTCATCCCCTCTCCTCATCCAGCCCCGAGATAATATCCAGCCTGATGCATCCCTTCGGCGAAACGTGTCTCGCGTAACCAGAAATTCTGTCACATTGCCTGTCCTCTCTCGTACCTTCGCTGGATTTTGTTGCAGTTATTTGCTGAAAGCGAGTTGCTGCACGGCGTGCAAGACGGAAGCTGCACGAGAAACATGTAACAATTTGATGAGACTCTGTGCCAGAGTGAAGTAATGCTTGAGTAATGAGATTTTGAATACGGAGGGAATTAAATTAGCTCGAGCGGATAAATCTTGGCTCTGGTGCGAAAGTAACGTCGATTTTCAGCGGTGCTGAAAGAAACGGCTTGTAGTAAAATCATATCGTATTATTTTACACGTTGTTATATATTAAAAATGATAATACTCTGCATTTACGAAACACCTTTGGCCCCGGATATAGAAATCTGCTCTAGAAACAGTCTCTTGCTCAAAAGTTTAGAGGGTAGTTATTTATGTACGAAAAATCAACTTACGTTTCCGTTCAAAAGTTTTATGATATTATTTATATATACATATATATATTTTTTATATTTATATAGATTTATATAAATAGTTTTTCGTTTCATAAAATTGTAGAATCTCTAAATGAGGAGAAAAATATCGAGCAAATCGTTGGAACTACTTTTTCATCGTTGCAGCGTTAAAAATGTCGGTCAATTGAGAAAGATTAAACATTTGCAAATATAATGTTGCATTAACACATTGTTAACCATTAATGAATTTATGATTTTTATGTATTTACGGATAGTTTGCAGATTCATAGTTTGCAAAAAGGATGTACAGAATATTTGTAATATTTTTACAGTGTTTAAAAATATATTGAATAACATCAGGATAATATTACTTTTCCACCAGCGTAATATGGCATGTATATAAATGAGAACCGATGGAGATAAATTCTGAAATTTAAAGAATCTTTCTTGATTCGTTCGTAAGAAGATTACGTTCTTACACGTGAAAACGTGTCGACTTTTCTGCATTTAGGGATGACGTTTAAGGGAGGAAGATCCACGAGAGGCTTCGCGCATTGAATTACATTAATAGAAGGTTGTTGACACCTGATTACTTCCTGATACAGCTTTTGTCAGACGATTAATTGATTCTGACTAATCTTGGATGATTGACGATTGTCACCTGTTTAATCCAATCGCTGGTTCATCGACTCGCAAAGTCAAGAAATATCGAAGTTCGTCTAACAATATTCTTATCAGGTTTACTATAGAAGCTATTACTTCCTGCTATCTATTATTTTGTTTTATCATTCTTATTATTTTTTTAATTCATATTTCTCTACCAATTATTCTTCACAATGTTCAGAAATAAAACAATATTGCTTCAACGAGATTCAGAAAATGTGATATTTCATGAAATTAATGAAGAAGCAAAAGCTTACTGAATACACCGTCAATCACCAGAAAATAAATGAACTTGGAAATATATTTTATATATTTTTGTGTATGTATTATCTATGTATTTTTCTCGTAAATGCATAAAAATCCACAATCTACCAGTCAATAATTACAGACAGATAAGTGTGAGATATAGTTTGAAGAGACGATTACGATTTTCGTGTTGATTGCTTTACTATTACTACTTACCTAACACGTTGATTGATGACAAATATAATTAGATTCACATCTAGTAGATTCGTACCTGAGATGTGTTAGTATTTGCTATTAACACCGTGATCTGGCTGAAGGAATCGATGATTAGATATGGAAATTGCCGGGGATAGACGGTTTATGACGTAGATGGAAACTACTCGCCGGCGATTCTGCATGATTTTACCGGGATTATGCGCCTGTACTCCGGTGTTCCATTTCTCAGCTCTCATCACGAGTAATTATGGACTTCCATCGTCGAAATCTTTCATATCTTTTACGACACGCTCTGTCCGCCCAGTATCAAAGACTGGGCGCAATTTAAATCTTTAGCGTGGTAGGGAAAAAAATATACAAAAAAATACGCTTCCTATTGTAAATGATTCAATTCATATCACTTTATAAAAATTAATAATAACAATATCCCTAAAAAATATCAGTTTGCACAAAAAAATTACAAAGTGACCATTTCAACTGTAAAATGCATCGTAGAAAATTGGCGAGGTTTCAATGAAAAATTACAAATTCATCATTGTAGCTACTCTACTGATGATAGATGAAATTTAATTGTAATTATTTTCCTAACAATCGTTAGAACAGACGTTTATAATGTAATGACAAGTTCCAGGGTAATTTCAAGATTGTATGTAACTCTAGGAAATTGGAATATTACGTTGGAATCAGGCAATCGAGC
This sequence comes from Frieseomelitta varia, assembly GCF_011392965.1. Classification (NCBI taxonomy): domain Eukaryota; kingdom Metazoa; phylum Arthropoda; class Insecta; order Hymenoptera; family Apidae; genus Frieseomelitta; species Frieseomelitta varia. The sequence continues at coordinate 141,318 of NW_025110297.1, read as the reverse complement.
AACGTTCAACATTGTTGTTCGCTTAGCACTTAATACAGAAGTTACATAACGGAATCTATCCATTTTACCAGTTAACCGAATGCAGCCGATTATGTCTCCGTTATGCAGTCTCTCTTAACAACTTCGATCGAGTGAATACCGATTTAGTTTAGTACTTGATTCAGAATATCACTTGAACGACGTGTCAACTAAACTTAAAGTTTAAGTCAAAGCTAATAAATTCATTTTTCAACTTTATGTTGATTTACTTGTACATTTAACATAATGTAAAATAACGACAAAAACTTGTATTGTAAAATAGCAATAAAATGACTAATTATATAAATAATATTACTTATTTATATAATAATAATATATATAAATAAATAAGTAATATAAAAAAATATATATGGAGTTATGTATAGAATTTAAAATATTTTTAGAATAAGAATTTTTTACAATATTGAATAGCAATAATTTAGTCATTTAAATGGAAACCCTTTCATTTGGCAAGAATGTTTTCTACAATTTTGTATGAAAATCAACAATCCGTTTTTTAATCGTCAATCTTGAACTCAATACTACTAGAAATTAAAAACAAAATTTACTCGATTCGCTACTTTGCCTTTCCTTCGAAACCACTCGATTATAAACTAGATCGAATTAAATTTATTACAAAAACGTTTCTTTCCAACGTCCAACGAATCGAGACAAGAAACTAACCAATATCACTTTTATCGGCCACTTTTAACATTTTCCCCAATTCTGATCTCACTGTCAGTGACGATCCATGAGCGACGAGCTCATTAGATCATTCTGAAATCTTGCTGTACGTTGTTAATTGCCTCAAACACCGGCAAACGCATGCAAACAATTTGATAATATTGATGATATCGATATGATTGCGATCTAACGCGACGAAACGAAAAAATAAAAGGAAGGATTCCAAACGACCTAAATTCTATAGGCAATCGAATATTCTTGGTGAAATCTTGAGCGTAGCTGGAATAGACTGGCTTCGGGCGAAAGCAAACAGAGACACTCGAAAACCTCGACACGAGGAAACACGACGGTGTGAACGTGCCGTGCCGCGGCTCTTTGAATTGAGTTTTTAATTGGCGAGCAGGCTGGCCTCGACACGACCTACTTAAACTTTGACCCGGCTGTTTAAGTTTGAATTGAAAGCATTCTGGATCGTCCCAGAGTCGTTGCTCGTTTGTCAAGGTTCTCTCCTGCAGTCTCGTGTTTACTCGAGATTACTCTACACAAGAGTTAAATTGATCAAGCAAAATTGATAACGAACGAGATAAATAACGAATGTCAATAATTATGTTTCACACTGTTAGAAAATATTTGCAGTAATCACCGACTGAGCCGACAACACCGGTGATTACGACACACTGCTCCAAACTTCCTCTCTTTTGTCTAAAACAACAAAACAAAACAAAACAAAACAAAAAGAACCTTCTGCGAGAATCAAAGCAACTTCTCATCCACTCCGCGAAACCAACCGTTAATTCTCATACCTGCGCCCCTGTGATGAGAAGACACAAAGGGACCCTCCACGCCGCGCAGAAAGGACTCGTTACTCGGTATCGATTCAGACGACAAAACCGGCGAAACGAATAGCCGGCGGTCGGCGGAGAAATGCCGGAAAATTGGTCGCTCGCCGCGAAACCATCGCGTACAAACCTCGTTACGGGTAATTTTGGTCCGGAGTCAAATTCTGCGGAGCACTGGCAAAGGAAGCGATAGCGGAGGAAGAGGAAACGGTATAAACGATCGCGGTCGATACGGTTTCGATCGCGTTGAAATCGAACGATTTCGAACACGGCAGCGACACGACGCGTGGCCGAAGCACAGTCGACTCGGAAATAGGGTGCGGACGCTCGTCGGCGTCGTAGCGTTGCGGCCGTGCCGGCAGATATAACGTTGCATATTTCATGGTGCACCATAACGTAACGTACGCCTCGCATGGGAAATCCTAACACGGTCGCGGATGCCCAGTTTCCATCGCCACGTCTCGTAATCTAATCTGTTTTGTCCTGGCGGAGAACGCCGCGAACTTTCTACCAATCTGCCTCTTCACTTGGTTCGAACTTGTTTCTGTCTCTCCGTGGCCTCGTTTACTAACGCCGCGGTTTTCTCAGGAATTATTCAGGGATGTCTCAAAGTTGGCTCCGGATGGCCTCGATCTGCTTACGCGATTATTGACTGTCACGGAAGATTTTCACTGAGATATTAATCAGAGTTTGATGTTTAGAAATTTCGTGAAAAGTGATCAACGTGTTTTGCCGAATTAATATGTTGATACATTTATTTATGTGTATTTATATTTCATCGTCTTAGTGTCGTAATATATAAATGATTGATTGAAATTTTATTGGAAGTAATCAATTAACATGTCGAACATTTTTAACATGTCGAATATTATCTATTTGTGTTATGTATTTCTTCATTTTGGTACATGCAAATTTTTGTTATAGTACAATATACAAATGGTTGGAAGTAAATTGTCCGTTACGTTGAACAAGAATTATGACATACTATTATCATACAACGCATAGCAGAAAATGTGTCAAACAAATTGTCCAATAATTTTGTGACAAAAGCAAGTTCAAATTTATAATTGATTCAAACAACAGAGAGTGGAAAGATGTAGTTCGGGAAAATAATTAAATATTGTACTAAAAGATACTTTAATCATTTTTACTTACATATAAAATTGTTCTTGATCGATTCTCTCTTCTATACTCTGAATATGTAACTGAAAATAATTCCAATATTTATATCGTTCACAAAATTACTTCCAACACATTACATTATTTTTTCGAACGCATGCACTATTAGCAATCTTCAAGAACTGCTCAGAATACCCGTTACACAACGATCGATCGCATTTCTTAAACGGTTTAATCACATCTCACTTGGCCCACGCCGCGCACAATGCAAACTCCCACTGAACCTAATCGTTCCAGCGCTTTGTTCATCCTTGAGCCAAAATCGCAATATCGCGTTCCCTTGGTCCACAATGGGACCAAGCAGCAAACTGTGACCAAACTTGGCTCCTTCACCAATCAACAACCTTGCAACAATACCGCCAACGTCTTTTGTCCTAGATGGACACTCTAATTGGACTTCCAGCCGAATTTCATCGATTCCAAAACGCATTCTGAACCACGTCAATGGAGAGAAGAAGAGTTCTCTCGTTTTCTTTTCCTTCTTGGAGATCGGCGCGCGCTTGCAGCAACACGCGAAGGGATTCGTCGTCGGTAAAACGGCCAGGCTTTTCATCGGAGGATCGAGAAAGCAAGAGATTCAATTTCCGCGCGCAGGCACCGTTTCTACGTTTGCCTCGAACGTACGGGACGAGTAGCCAGTCGCCGATAGAAGGAGAAACTCCTGGGCTCTGGCCTTCTTGAATTTACGACGCGAGCGTGCTCGCGTTTAATCTCGCCAATTGAATGTAATCTTGTAGCCTCTTTATAAGCGGTTCGCCCCGGAGATTCGGCGAATCGAACAGACCTCTCGAGACGGGAAACGCTCGCAGTTGCGTTCCCCCTCGGGATCATCGTTCCCCTCCCACCAAAACCACCCAACCTCCTCCTCTCGTCTCGATATCAAATTGTAACGACGACTCCGGCGAAGAAAAGGGAACCGGTAATGGATTTCTGAAAAGTTTCCGGCCCGCCGTAGTCGGGAACTTGCAGCGAGGGAGTGGCGGTCGGAGGGCCTTTGTTCACGCCCGGTTCCAAGTTTCGAGTCGCGAAATTAGTGGCCCTTTAATGGGTCCCGTGCGAGCCGCCGCGGAACTTTTCCTCATTCACCACGGCGAAGGAAAAATCCGAGACCAAGGGAAGTTTCGCCGATCGAACGTTCGCGACTCGTGGGAAAGGCGAGAGGCCTTTGGATGTGCGAGACGGGCAGTTCGAACGTGTCTGAGAGCCTGGCGCGCGACAGTAGTACGAACCGTGCTTGGTCAGACGGCTGGCGAAATATGTATGTATTCAGTTTCGACGTTCTGGGTTTATTGCAGCCATCGGCGTGCGTTTTATATTGTGTTTAATGACAGTTAGAAAACAGTTATCGGAGACCGTGAATACTGATACATTCGGATATTTAGTTATCGATTTTCAAGAATTAAAATGCTCGATCTATCGTGCAAAATATTGAGTATAGCATACGTTTTCTTATTTTTTTAAACAGTCGAATGTATGTTTATTCATTGATCCCTACAGGTGATAATCTGATGCACGATGAGAAAAAGTATAGACGTAATAATGTGTGTGAGTAGTATCAATAATTATCATAATGGCATGATTCAATACGAATTAATTCTCTGTGTGGAAAAATTTCATGTTATATATTTATTCACGAAAGCGTAGATTTTATAAAATCGGTCAAGTCAAATACGTTTAAACCGGCATACTTACAAATATATCCAAGTTAAAAAGATGCCAATCGCGAAACGTGGTGAAAAATTCGTGTTTGGATTCACGTATGCAAACGTTCGATACGTGTCTATATTTCATTCGCGTAAAAATCTCCAAGAACTGGGTTTTCCTGTCGTTTATTTATCGCCATGAATTTCAGATAAGATTTCTCGTCGCTCCGGTGAACTCTACCTTCTTGCCATGAATATTTGAAATTCAATTCACGTTAATAAGTGTTACATAATTTCGTCCCAGGGAACAATCCGTGTTATAAAATTCACAATCGGAAACACTGACACACGCATGACTGGTTTTCCATTGAAATATTCAACGCAATTAGGGTGCGGATGTTCGTGCATATAAAATGCGTAGAAGCTCGCACGAGGTGGATTGGTTGTGTTTGTTCTCACTTACAAACTATATTTATTATATTACTATGACAGTAATCAAACACAGAGTGAGACAGAAATATGAATGAAATGTTTAACATACACGTGCACATGTTTTTCGACTAAAATATGTAAAACACTATACACAAAATCTTTGTACTCACATTGAACGTATTTTATTAACACTGAAACTTCACGACGAGCTTCTGTCCAATTGTTAATTAAGCGTCGATCGATCGAAACGAGTTTCAATGTAACAGGTGTCGATGATCATTCGTACAACTGGAACGGAAGGGAGAATAACTTTACGTTGGACACGCGAACAATCGAATCCACGCCGCTGAACATGATTTTGCATTACGTCAGAATCCATACGCGCGCGATATGCAAGTTTCTGAATGGAGATTTAGTAGTTTATTAGGAGCGTGAGCACGATTTACGATCACGTCTCGTTACATTCTGAAACGTGCCCTCCTTTTGCCGCCGCGACGCCGATATTGCGTGGTGAATTTTAAGCTTATCGCCGATGAATGCGAACGAACACACTCGTTTCCAAGTCTTTTTCAACTCGCGGTAAATTCCACTGCTTTTAAACAATGAATGTATTAGCTCTCGCGGACCGCGACTTTTGATAAAAAAAAGAAAAGAAAAACCTATTGACGATGGCACAGATCCGTTTATGAAACACGTTCTTTTATTTCAGAAACGTAAACATATAAAATTACGCTATTACACTTTTAATTTTTATTGGAAATCACAAGCTTTATACAGTCTGTAATGAAAAATATTTTTTATCGAAGTAGAGAGTGTATTGTTTTTGTTTTTGTTTTTTTTAGATTTGATCGTACACGTTGAAAGCTTCCATTGTTCGAAATTATATTGCTCGATGTATTTCGAATATTTCACGAGCTACATACTGCAATCTATGTCCAACACGAAACGTCAAACATAAATTGTTCGCGCTGTCGAATCACATGAAATTTCCTATCTTTCCCAGCATTACAAAATATCTCACAAACGCTACCAAATAAACTTATAATGCGAAACGTCAAGCGTAATAAAACTTTCAATTTATAACTTGATATCCGAACACACATAGTTCTATCCTTCAAAGGATGTTTACATGTTCCTCTCTCAGGTTTGCTTGTATCCTTCTCATCGAGAAGGCTTCCAAGTGTCGTCTAGTCTGACATAAATTTTCACAGCTGGAATCTTTATCTTTCTCGAAATTAATGCAATTTTTCGATAAATATTTCACGAATTTAAACAGATATTGTAAAAGTCGAAGAAAAATTCTTACTATCCTACAAAATTTTTTATCATATGCCTAACACAAATTAATCAATTTTTAAATTCGAGAAAAATTTCCTTAGATACCTAATCACATAATATTTCAGAGTCTAAATTGCTTAAAAAGCAATTATTTCGTCGGTTTAGATACTATAGAATTCAAAAATAAATCAAGATAAAAATTGTCACCGCCTTTAACTTGAAACATCAAATAAAATACAACCTTTCACAACTTTCACTCTTAAGAAAGAATGTTTAAATGTTCCTTTTCAAATACAATAACCTGAATTTCATCTGATTGCGAAATAGTCTCACAATTTTTAATTCGTAATTAAACTATACCAAATGTTTCACGAGTCACAGTAGAATAAACTACAAAACTACCACCGAATCAGAGAAAACAAAAAAAAACAAAAAAAAAATCGCCAAACGCAATAACGACTTTCAAATTCGGCGCCCGGTGGAAACCTTGTCGTCGAATCGTTTCGCGAATATTTCGAAATAAATTTCGGATAACAGGGTGAAACGTGGGAACATCGGGGGAGACACGTGGAATTTTTACTCGCCTCGTAAAAAACTGCTGGTAAACAGCCCTTTTCATTTGCACGGCCGCAACCCGCTAGGAAACTCTCGTCTGTTCACAATGCTAGTTTCTCGCAATACGCACGCAGCAGTTCGCGCGCGCGTATCCAGAATTTGACAGCTCTTTCGCCTATTTGTTCTCATGGAGCCGCCGCCGGCAGAAACGGAACAGCCAGTCAATTTTATAAAGCCGGCTGTCGCGACGTCTCTCTCTCTCTCCCTCCCGATTCAAATTCCAACTCCCCCTTTTTTCCCCCCACTCGCCCTGATCGCGCTTCGCCGCGTCATTAAATTTATATTTGTCGATCGAGATCGGTTGGCAGATCGAACCGAACCGTTGGCCACGCGCTATTAGTGTTCCACGATACGAGAACCGCGTTTCCTCGACGTCCTCGTATCGTGTTTTCCTCTCACGGCCCTTTAGATTCCGGTCTAACCAATATTTTCGACCCTTCGAACGTGGTGGCTGGGACAGACCAGCCGGTTGTAACGTTGCCACGTCGATGATGGCGACACGCGGAATGGTATTGGCTCGCATTTGCTGTTGCAAAGTGTTGGCTTTGGTCGCGTTCACGGGTGAATTTGTCGCGCGCCTCGTTTTTACGAGGCACGATGGAGTGCGCGATTCTTTTATTTTTGGCGAGACGATGGGCGAGACTATGGGTTTTCAGTTGTTAGCGGTTATATCGGGCTCGCTGGTGTATATTTTTTCGATGGTCGTTCGTTTCGAAACTGAATCGGATGCGATGGTTTCACTATGGTTTCACGTTGATTATTGTCTACGCGCGTGTACTGCTTTTCGCGAAATTTCAACATGTATCCGTTGCGACGGAACGAAGAAATTCTTGTAAAATTTATCGCGTTTGTTGGATTAAATTATTCCTTAATAATTGTACAAGACGCGTGTTTCTTTAAAATCTCACGCTTGTAACCTTGTACTTGTAACCGTGATCAAGTATTGACAAACCTGTTTATTTGTCAAACATCAATACATTAGTAGAGGAATTAATACATTATTCATATAATTAATATAATTATTGTAATGCATGCAACAGTATTGTAATTAATGTTGCAGTGTATTAATTCATGTTTAATTATTACATTTGTCTGCTTCTCAGGTATCGTCGAAAGTTTCACTTTCGAAAAACTTCACAACGAAAAGAAACTAAAACTAATGTTGCGTAATTAAATGAAAAATACCAAGCGCATCGACATTAGAATTACATCCGCAAATATTACGCGCAAAGAGCACCCGACAGCAAGAAACCCCCAGTAGTCGCCGTGTATTTGCGTAAACTTTCGAAGCTGTACATGATTGAAGAACTCAAACATCACGACTGCGTCGAATACACGGTATGGCCGGTACTACGTATGCACCACCGCATGAATCAGAACTATATATGTAATAGCACGTTGTCCCTTTGACACGTAAACCACGGTGATACGTACTTGCGCCGCAAAAGCATTCCTAAATGGTTTGCTAGTTACTGCTCGTATTTATCTTTCACCGTGGTGGGCAACAACGTTTCATCAGGCCGCACGAGCCCTCGTGTGTCTTACGTTGCACCGTTGAATTCAATTACTTTGAATTTGCGGCTGCCACGTGAATTCATCTGCTATTGTCTACTTGTTAGTTCTAGAACGTTTCAACTGGTATTCTGGATCCCTTCTGGCAAAGAGGTAAAATTGAGGTGATCGTTAATCGTTCCTGTTTACGCTCACTCCACGAGGTGTTCTACTACGTAGAACTGAAAATTCTAATTCTAATTTGCAAACATTCCCGTTAATCCTTACTCAAACGCTCGCCGTTGCAAATTCGCAACGTTCGACATTGTCGACTCGAACTCGTGAATGTGAATTCGTAATCCCACTTCGCGTAGGAAAATTATACAAAATCTTATTATAATTCATTGTCACGTTGCACGATACTCTCAACAAGTGAATTTCGTGTAACTTAAAAATTATAAATTATAAATTTCGAGTAACTCTTAATTATAAATTAACGCCATGACGACACAGTTTCGCATCTTTTCACGATTTCTCAGCTAAAAAAAAAAATTACACGTTAATTTTGACAGATGAGAGACAATAATTTTCAGAGAAGTTCGAGAGGAGAACGTGTCATGAAAACGTCAAACGTTCGCATCATTAAATACAACAACGATCGAATAAATTTCGCTTCGCTTCCGAACGAAATTCTTACGCGAGAGTATTAATACAGTACAAGAAGACAAATAAACAAATTCACAACGATTTATGTTCCCTCGTAACTGCCTTTTCGTGTATATATTTTTAATTGAAAAAAAAAAGAGAAATAATCCTGCAAATCAACTTACGACCGGCGGTTCGACGATGCGATTTCGTTTCGTTTAAGTGAATGTATTCGACGCTCATCGGCCCGGCTTCAAAGCAATTCGCAAACGCTTTCGAACGGCGATCGAACAAAAGTTCGGATAAAATCGTGCTATTACCGCGAAGGTTCCCTTTTCATTGAGCTACGCTCCCTCTAAAATGTCCATTAGGCAAATGATTATTGCCAATTCAACGCAAGAACGGTCGCTCGGCCAGTTTCAATCATGCGACCATAGGCTCCATGATGGACCGCTATTTACGGTGGTTAGAATCACGCGTTACCAGTTACGATGCAACCACGATCGACGCACGAACCCATAAACAGCCGTCTAAACAGTCACAACAGCCGAGCAGGGAGAAAATTCTGATTGTCATCTATGATTTAAGTTACTCGAAACTCACATGTTGCGTGAAAACAGAGTTGAAAGTATCGTGCAACGTAATAATTAACTTCTTGTTCATTCTTTTCTTCCTCGAAATGCGAACGTCACCTGGATATAATTTTTTTATTGGAAATATGAAAATAGCAGAAAAAGGTCATAAACTCACTTTAACACTAATTATTGCCATCATCTTAATCAATCATTTAAAAATTTCTCTCCTTCGAAATTAAGACACTTTGCCGATAGGGGATTAAATAATCTACGAGAAGAATAATCTTCAATTCACGAATTCGTCTAATATAAACATGTAATTGGAAATTTATGAGGAAATTTAGAATTTGGAAATAGGGGAAATCGCGCGTGTATAATTAAACTGATTTAAAATTTGCTGATAAATTGGAGAATCTACCAGGAATGATTCAGCTCGCGAGCAAGCATATTAACATTTTCCCGAACGTTTATATACAATTTTAACAATCGTTTTAACAATCGACTCTATCAGTACGATTTCGAACTTTCGTTTTTTTCACAAAATGCTCGAAAGATACGAATATTCCTTAAAATTAATATCAATTTCTGTTTGGACAGTAAAAGCATAATCGTATAAATCTATTTATTTCAATTATCATGTGTTGTAAATTATAATTACACAATTAGAATATTTTAATACGATATTATTTATTTCAGTGTTGATAGACACTTTCATTTATATTAATATCTTTGTAATAACATTAATATAAATAAATAACTAAAATACATATACCACGTCTGCGGTAAATGTGTCTGATATCACGACAATTTCTCGTGAAGATCCTCGAGAACGCGCGGAGACGCGCGCGTCCGGAACAACGGCGCGATTTAAACGCGAAAAATGATATTCTCGGAGACGACCGTCGAGGTATCCACGGGAAAACGCGAGGCGCAATTTCACCCGGTAAATCTGCGACGCTCGTAAATCGCTTTATGGCCGACTGGCTGCTGGCTTCAACACGGAGGATCCGCGATCTGGCGAACGCCAGTCTGATATACGGATACTTAATATACCCGATCTTATGACAAACTATACGTTCACGTCGATAGACAACTCGCTCGTTATTAACTTCAATGAAAAGGCCACCACGTAGTGCGCTGAATAAAGCCATCCCTTCGATATCTAACAACTGATCGTTCGTTCGATGACCGGCCAGCACGGGCTACCGGGGAAAATAAACTTGCCCCTCTGTGGCTGAAACGTATGCAAATTCGCATGGTGGCCGCGATCTCGCGGAAAGCGTGTTCGAACTCATCCGGTGCCATTAGTTCATCTGGCGAAGCATTTTTCTTCGTCTCTTTTCAATCGACTCGCTAATTGAAAAAACGAACTGGCGAAGGAAAATTGTTCGCCACGATTACGCGTTATTTTGGGTGTGTACGTTCGTGTTTTATAGCCTCGCGATGTTCTGTTGGATTTGAAGAAGTGAAATTCACTGTCTGAATTCTGCATTGTCTGGATTCACTGGAATTGATGAAGTCAGTCTTTCAGCGAAGTATTTTCAATTAACTAGGCAACTGAAGAACGAACGTACGAGGGGATCACTTTGTTTTAACGTTTGATATTTTTCGAATAGCCTCGATCATTTGAAGAAGTATTCATCCTCCGAATTCCATGAAATTGTCTGTTGTTTAAATATACGCCATGAATTTTTTGAACTGAGAAATCGAGTCGCTGATTCGTACGAGTCCCCATTATCAAAAAATTTAATAAATAAATAAATTGACTGGACGGGGATATTTTTGACAAAGCGAAGGGAAATGTTTTTAAATATTTACTTTATAAATCTAAACTTCAGTGATTAAATACTGTTGAGAAATTCGTTTGTATAATGATGCGTCGCCACCTATTAATATGCAGTGGAATAAGCTTTTGTGGATGTCGTGATCGATGATCGCGGACGATGATCTTTTGTTTTAACAGATGAGAAACGTATGTGTAACATGGACGGACGACGCTCCACGTGTTTCTTCAATGTGCTTCGACGAATATATAAATAATATAATTGCTAATATATTGTCCGTAGTTTAACATAAATATATTTTGCGAATAACACTTATTTAGTCTTCAGATACAAAGTTATCGCGTGAACTTTCATAGTTCACTAAATGAAAAAAAAAAAGAAGAAAAAGAAAAAAAAAAGAAAAAGAAAAAGAAAAAGCGAGCAACGAACTTTTAAATCGAAAACGAATCATCCCGAAAAGACAACTTCAAACACGACCAACGTCTATATAAGGATATTTCCTCAATTTTTCAAAAGCTCAGCGACCCGTAATGTGACATCACGTGTATTATAAATACGATATCAAACACGATTCCCTTTGCAAACCCATCGGGCACACGGCATCGAAAATACACTTAAACGGGGCCGGAGGGGGGGCTGTATCCCGGTAAATGCCGCTCGAGATATTTCTCCCTCTCAAATACATCTCGTAAATCCTCGCCGACGCGAAACGGAAAGGGGAAACATTACAAGTTGGTCCCGGGGTCCTGTGGAAGAACAGAACAACGTGAAAATGTCAAAGGTGACCGCGACGCGAACGCGAGTGCAAGTCGGCCAGAGAAATTGCGTTATCTTTAAAGAACGGAGGTGCCACGGCGCGTATCGCGCGTGTATGAAATTTCCATATCCACGGCGAAAGAGTGCCGTTGCATCGTAGCGAAACGATCGGGACGAGGCGGTGAACACAAAAAGACGGCGAGGAAAAAGCGAAGAAAACGAGAGAGAGAGAGAGACGGGATGGCCAGAGGCGCGGTGAGACCTCCGGGGTGAGGGGAGGGTGGCGAACATTTGCAATTCTCAGGGACTTTCGCGGGGAATATCCGAGCGCAACCCCTGCCATATAAAATCTCCCTGGAGGTCGTGTATCAGACATGGATGCGAGACCTGGTGTGTCGCAGCTGTGTCTGCTGCTTCGCTTTTCGAAAGGGTAATAATCGCGAGGAGGTACGGAAGAGGCGAGGAGACGTTTTGTGCATAACGAAAGAGGGAGGATGATGCCTGTAGTACACTATCGTTCACAGAAATATTTGGACAGTTTCAAACGTGGGGCGTTCTCGAGAGGAGCTTTATTTATTATTATAAATATTATATATTTAGGAACGTTCGATTACTTTATAAATTATTTGTTTGTTCAGATTATTTATTCGTTTACTTGTCACTTGGGAAAATGTTTCAGATATTTCTTGTGCTTCGAGAGTAGCTTTATTTGGACTGAGGACTCGACCCATTAGAGGCCAATAACATTCATTTTTGGTCAATCGATGAATTTAAGTTTGAGTTCGAATCGATGACTTCCACGAACGAATAAATATTGAAATTGCGAAAGAGTTTGTCCAATATCCTTCGAAGAATGATTTCATAAATTACTGATCATCAAATTGTTATACTAGGAAAATTTGATCGAGTCAAATTTTACTACGAAAGAAATTTCTTTAAAAGGAGCTCCCTTCTTTAGCTGTGTTCGATTTCCACGTTGTCGCGTAGGGAAAAAGCATTCGCGAAAACGATGGATCACCTCTGCTCGATGGATCGTAAGAGCGACAGTACGTTTTCAACTGACACTCGAGTAAATTGCGTCCTTTCTCGTCCGAAGGATTAGCTGGTGGCGCGGTGTCGAAGGCGTAGGTAACGAACGATCATTTCGACGCGGGTGTGAAATGGTCATCCACTGAATCATTACTTACGTCAGAGGGTGACGCGAGAAATCACGGAACAGAATTTCAGCTCACCTGTAACAGAAAGATGAAAAGTGTTAGTGATAATTTCTGCAATGGAAAACTAATTCGTGTGTACATACAAGGTAAAAAGTATCAAAGCTTAATTCACGATCTAACAGTGACAAACAGATGAAAGTTTTAAATTGTATTTGTTGCTAATACGAAATACATGAGGATTTTATAAATAAGTATTCCTGTTCGATTATCGATGAATATTAATCGCGGTAATTCTATCATTACGTTAAATCGAAATTATCAATTAATTTCCCTATTAACCACTAAACTCGAATTCTACATTTAATTACATGTAAATATTATTCAAAGCTAACGAGGTAATCTAGCGAAGTAATTTACGACGAAACAAGATCAAATTTCATAGGTAACAATCTGCAAAATTGCCTAAATGTCAACGAGAGCACGTACGTACAAAAATCGAGATGTCAAAGACCTGGGTTCTGCGTTCCATTCTAAAATGGAATGGGACATCTCAAGAATTCGGATTTAAAGGCTCATTATAATGTAACCGTAGTCTGGCCCAGTGAAATGAGAAATACGTTATCCGAGTGGCTTCCACAGGCCCGTTAATTAGGAGCACGGTAATAAGGGATATTAAGATTTCATACGCCTCCCGGGACATGGAGAGCTCTGAGAAACGGCCATTAAGTTACTCTCTCTCTCTCTCTCTCTCTCTCTCTCTCACTCTCGTTGCTTTCAACGACATCGTGGTCGCTGCAGCTGCGTCTTTTCCCAACTTGTGATCAAACACGATTATCATGCTCATGGAATACGTCAACTAATTGTAAGTAAATAACGAAAGAGTATGCACATAGCTAACCTACGTGCATTCGTGTGTAATTGTAAGTAAATAACGAAAAAAATATGTACACAGCTAACCTACTGTGCTATAACATCTATTAATATTGGATTGTTTCAGATGAAACATGAACGAAAGTGTCAATATTTGTAGCTTCTCTTGAATTATATTGATACTAATGTTAATCCTATTAACCATGTTCTGACATTTCGGGATTCGACACATGTACATGTATGTGATGTGATATGATATACATAGGTATTTTCACTACCAAAAAATATTTTCACTTGTGTTTTCTAATCAAAATTTTTCACGTAAATAAAAAGTTGTATGTTTTCTCAGTGAAGCTTTTTTCAGAAATTTATTTATGTAATTCCAACTTTTGATAAAATAACATCATATCTCGTATTATTTGCCTTTTAAATCTTCTTCTGCTTATTATTATATAATATACTGCAAAGCAAGCATATATACTCGAACTATTAAACTATTACTAACAAATGTACTTTATAGTGGCAAAGATTTATACTTTAATTTTATTAAAGTACAAAATTACACTTCACAGCTGTAAAAATAAAATCAACTCTAACAAATCATGTTCGTACATATAGTCTACGAACTGCAAAATGTATCTTTCGCTAGTTATATCAAATCTCTCTGTAATAAATTAAACAATACCGTTCGAACTAATGGAGTTCTTAAAGTCAAACACACCGAGCAGCAAGAATCTGATAATTATTGTACTATCCGCGTGATTTCATCTTCTCGAACACCTTCGGGCTTCGGCAAAGTTCGCGAGCGAAAGCGCCAAGCTCGAGATCTCAATTTACAGATTTAACAAGAGTTCTAGGTTAAAATGTTTTTCTCAAACGGTCCGGTATATCTCAGAATTGACAATAAAGTTTCCAAGTTGTTTCATTTAAACTTGGAATTAAACCATTCTGGGACACAGGACCGTAACTTTTATATTTAAGGCATACTTGGGGAAACTTTGGGAAGCGATTGAATGGAAAAAGGGAAAAGGAAGGAAAAAGAAGGAAAGAGTAAACGCTAATGAAATTTTTTACGCCCCCGCCGTAAAGATATCACGCAACTTTGTAATTTCGAAAATTCGTTCGCGAACTCGTAGTTTTTGACTCGGGGTCCGATACTTTCCCCGTTTTGCGATACCGCGACCACCGTGGCGAAGCAGCAAGGAACCTTAAATTTTTCAAGCTCTAATTAGTGGTTCACTGCCCACGTGACCCACGTTGAATTTAAAAAAGAAAAGAGAAACCCGAGTTTTGGTTTCTCAAGTAGAAATTACGCTCGTATAAGAAAAACTCGATCAAAAAGTCTGTCGTTGTTCTCTCTTTCATCAAAAAATCAAAACAAACTGCATTCAACTTGACGCAAGGTTTCAGACGAAGAACGAGTTGATTGACAGCAACGGTCAGAAATTCGTTCATCTTTCACTAGCACGTTTCAAAAATTGTTGTCAAAAAGGGTACGTGTACTTTAAAGTCGACCAACATTCGCGTAACAGCTTCATTTGTTAGCGTTGCTTTATCACGAGGCAAACGAACAGTGTTTTACAGTTTGACTAAGGTTTTTTGCCATACGAAGTTCTGTGGACAATAATTGGCACCGATTGCCAAACAGAGAATGTAAATCGCGTGGAAACTTTACGGGATTAAAAACAGTGCTTTGTATCGTTTCTTTTTCCGTCCACATCAGCATCGTAGTTTTCTAAACGGCTTGCATACACTTCTCTCTCTCTCTCTCTCTCTCTTTTTCTCTCTTTTTCTCTCCGCATGCAGAATTCACCGTTTCAAAGTTCATTTAGCCGCTTCAGAAAGCGTGGCTTTCGCACGCGCGGCTGGAATTTTATAATCGACCCATTACAACTCACGAGCGTCGGGAAATATGAAGTGCCGTTTTTTTTTTTTTTTTTTAAATTGCAACGCGGAAATTTTTTCGACGAAAATGTCTTTTCTTACCTTTGCCGGAGACACGCTGCACGCGCGTGTTTAAAACGGAATTTCGCTGTTCCGCCCGCGAGACGACCGTTTGCGATTCGGTCGGTCGGAATCTTTTTTTTTTTTTTTTCTCATCGAAATTTCGACCAAAAAAACGTTCCCTCGCGTCCACTCGGATGTAACGCTTTGAATAAAATTTAATTGTCTCATTTATTTTCGTAAAAAATAATCGCCACGTCACTGAATAAGTTCTCCTTCATATCCGATCGTTATGAACAGATTATGGATTATTTATACCGATTCATATATTTGCAAATGCAGTTTGAATATTTTATCTGTTATTATAAATATTGCAAAGCGTACTGTACACTCGACGCTCTACATAATTTTACGTTCCGTCCACTTTCAATTTTCCATGATGCAAAATGCAAAATTAAATGCTTGTTATATAATTTTGAATAAAATTTCGTTTCACACGTGAAACAGCAATATTATCAATGATCATCGACAAAGTTTCAACAAAGAACTTTTCTTCCGTCTAGTGAATTTCTTTTCCATTAAATCTCGCCACTTATCGACAATTATCCTATGAATTTCCAAGGAAATTTCTTTCTCTCGAAAGCTGATTGTTGGCGGGATAAAATTGTGAACAAAATTCTGTTGTCTGGCGTGCGAAATGGCAACGTTACGATCGTCGATGGGGCCGGGGACTAATTTGCATCGAAAGCTGGGAAGAGTAACGATACGAGTACAGAGGCCACGTTTTTATTCCGAATTGTAGGTGCTTTTATAAAACAAACGGCGGGTTATAGTTCGCGTAGAGAGTGGTAGCTGTAGTGCAAATACTTTCTTTCGAAATGTTCTCATTTTGGGGATAGTAAATTGTAAATTTTCTGTGAAATGAAACTGTAATTAAAAGCGCATCTGATTTACATTCGAAAAAGGTTAGAAGTTTTTTGAATTGCAATGTGAGCATTCTTATTCATCGATATACATGTAAAAATCTACGATAAATAATGTAACATGCATATTGATTCTGTAATAATTCAAACAAACGATAGTAAAATGAATATCTAGGATGCTCCATAATTTTTCAATTTAACTTGGGGATATAATATTTATACACGCTTGAAAATTATAAAATTATATTAAATATAATGCTGATATTTATTTACAAACTTATTACTCAAGTTCTAAACGATGTCTACAATTCGACAGTGTCTACTAATTTTTAATACAAAATGAACGAACGTTCCCCATTAATTCCGCAAATGAAATACATAGCAGTATTAAATACAATTATTTATATTTATATTTATATATTATATTTATATTTATATTTATATTTATATTTATATATTATATTTATATATTATATTTATATTTATATTTATATTTATATATTTTATTTAAAACAAAATTCCCAATTGCAATCCAATGAAACGAAATGATGATATCTCGCGCACAGTTCATCTTCGAAACTCACCAAGAGTCAACCTCTGCGTCACAGTCACAAGCAAAATATCTTTCCCTCGCTGGAAGTAATCCGAATCGTGTCAGAGGCAAACCGAGCACCGCTGAAAGCTTGCTCGGAGAAACTTAAAAACTTGACACGACGTCTCATTTAGAGGGAGCATCGCGATCGTTCGCGTTGACGAGCGTTCAGTTCCCCGTCATGGAGTCTCACGCCATCGCCGACAATTCGACGTTCGTTCGTTTCGCGGCCCTCGACCGACCTCTCCGGCTCTCCGCGCCTCACCGCTAAACTTCTCAATTTAACTTTTCACCTGGCCGTCGATTCGCCTTGCCGTCGCTGTCGTCAGAGACGAAGACAGCGAAAGAAGGGAGATCGGAAAAGCGAGGCGGGATGGCTGCGGCGATTAAACGCGCGTTTTAACTCGCTACGATCGTTTATGCCCGGGCCTTTGTCGCCGCGAACGAGCAATTCGTTCCTGAAAGGTGACGACCCGAAAATGATCGAATTAGTACACCTTAATTATGGCCGCTGGGACTGTGAGACGAAAAGGGATCAGAGACTAAAGTGAAGAGAACAAGAGAGAGAGAGAGAGGCTGTGAATAAGACGCGAGACGAGCTGGAACATGGAACAGGCACAGTCAATCTCCTTGCAGAGCGTTTGTGCAGCTCGGTTAATTAGCAGGGAAATAATTTCTCGACCATTAACCAAGCGGTCGCTTTGGCAAAGGAGGTGAGAGATCGTGGATTGTCTACGAGAAGACAATGGCAGCCATCGTTCGCCCCCGACGTATGGTGAAAGATAGGCAGATAGGTAGATAGATAGATAGGCAGATAGAGAGACGAAGGAGGAGAGGGAGGGAGAGAGAGAGAGAGAGAGAGGCAGACAATGACGATGGTTGAGAGAGTTGAATCGATCTCCGTCGACTTCGTCCCGCTGATGCGTTGTCTCTCGTTCCTTGCGGCTAGACAGCTATTAATGCCCCAGCTAGACGCTAGACGCGTTCTTGTCACGCTGGACATTCGACTTGTAATTGCATTTGCCGAATCGCGTATCGCGGACGTGCACGTCCGAGCTGGATTGATCGCCGCTAAGGTTGAAAAGTTGAGCGGGGAAAATATCTGCCGGTGATGGGACTTTTTTTTTTTATCGAAGGTGCGAAGAAATTTGAGAAACTTTCACACGCGAGGCGAAAAATCGCGCATGAGAAATGTCACAAATGTGGTCTGTCTGAGAAAAAGATGAAACTTGAGAGAATTTCATCGGCTGACGAAGGGAAGGTGAACGTAACGTCTGTTGTTTCATTGTTTATCAAACCGAATATCAAAGAATAATGCACAAAATGAGATATATCATTGTCATTGACGATATTCGAAAGTCAATCGATTGGATCGAGGAGTTTGTGAAAATTTAATTGAAACTACTTTCTTTGTAGATGAGTTCTCGGTATAATTTAATTTCAAAAGAGGTAAAGTCTGTCGTCTGACTAGTGGTGGGTGAATCTACTTGAGTCTTACATGCACTGAGCCACAGAAACAGATGCACGTCGAAAAAGTTCAGGTTAATTAATTAGCGAGATGAATTTTGCAATCTGTATCGTAAAAAAATACGAATTGTTCAAAGTTGACGAATACTTTTGTGATGATTAATTACATACATGTTCAAATTTTTTCCACGTTAATTGAAGCGAAAGATATTCCTCCGAAGAAAAATATGAATCATCGTATCGCGTTGATGTCAAATTCATCACTCGCGAAACGTAAAGAAAGATTTGCAAGCAAACGAAATATTTACCAATTCGTACGACATACATTCGCGGAATTTTGAGACAACAAAGTTCCCTGGAGATGAAAGAGCTTCCTTTCAAAAAATAGAGTCTCCCGGAGACGGAAATCATGCACGAATGCCGAGTTTTGCCCGTTTCTCATGCTTTCCGATGCAATCTCCGAAATATCACTAACAAACTCCGTACTTTCCTCTCTCATTGCGCTTTACTTTACGATATGCAAAAGTTGCTCATGAGTGAACGAACGTTTGAAATCGAGCTCGGTAAGAAGTAGGTCAACCTTTGAAGTCGGAAGAAACAAGACCTACTTCTTAAACCTCCAACTTACTTCTCGAAGTGTTATTTAACGTATAATTTGCTCAGTTACACAAAAGAAGGTACAAATTATATAATATTTCAATTACGTGCATATCTCCTGACAAAAGTTGTATTTATTTTAAAAATTCGTCGCTTCTCATTGCAGAAGGTATTAAGAAAATAAAGACAAACAGACGACACTTTTGAAATCATTTTACCTAAAAATTTGAATTAAAATTTGCATGTACATTTAATATTATATATAAAATGGCAGTATAATGTGTCAGTGAGAACCGAAAATTAATTTCATTTGAACTACATCATAATATGATTGATATATGAAAAAGTAATTAGCCTGAAGCTACCCAGGTAAAAATCAGCGCATTATGCGGCCATTTTACAGACCACATCATGTATCCGGTACTTTTACGTACAGTCTTACGACCGTGTTGTCATCGAAAATTGTTTGTTTACTTTGTAAAGTAATTAGCCATTTAACAAAGCTTGTCAACTGATATTACACGTAGAATAATTATATGACGTAATTTAATAACTTTTGTTAAATAAATCTCTGGTAATTAGTCAAATTTTGGTGAAAATAATACCCAGTCATCCTTTTCAAAGCTTCGTCTATTAATTTCAATTACTATTCAAAATAAAAAGATTGTCGGTAAGATTAAGTAATAATTATAGATCGACTATGCAACAATAAAAGTCATTTTAATACACTCTGCATTAACATCTCCATAAACTCCAATCATTATTCGCAGTAAAAATTTTCTTGTTCGTGAAATATTTCAATTCACTTTGATATTTAAAAAAATTTTCGCTACAAAGATCGACACTTCATGTATGTTATTTGTATATTATTTAATCCACATTCGTTATTAGAAGACACTGTTTCACCTCTTTAGAATATAAACCTCTTTCTCTCTTTCTCTTTCTCCAAGAGAGAAAAATTCTTGTCTGGGAGCAAACATGATTGCTCGTAGAGAAAATTTCGAGGCTTGTTAGCTCGTTCCGCCGGAAGAACTTTTGTGATGTCAAGGGAAAGCAATTTCCAAAGATAACCAGGAGATAGAAGTCCAGCGACCCTTCCTCATCGTTTCTGACTGCTTGCTCTTGTTGTTGTGCTTGGATTTCCGACTCGCAGGAGCATATATTTCTGGGGAATATTGGCATCCACCGAGCTCTAAGCCTTTTAAACGACGACCGCTAAATCGACCAGCCATCGTTAACACCCTCCTGGATATCACAATCAGAACCAGACGTATTTTCTAAAATACAATCACATTTGATCGCCTCGAAGGACTTTATCCTTTACTTGAAGTGATATTCTTTTGACTGAAGGCAGCCAATGTAAAGTCAGATCGATAAAAATGTTGTACTTTGTGGTAAAGCTTCGAGAGGGAGATTTTACCGTGAATAAGAATTTAATACGATCAAGACTTTACTGTGAATAAGAATTGAACACGGCCGAGATTTTACTGTGAATAAGAATTGAACACGATAGAGTGGAAAATCTTCAATTATTATTATCACAAACGTTTAGGACGACAAATGTCCTCATTTTTGGCAGAATACAAAATACAAACGTGTTTCTACCATTAATGACTAAACTGTTATGAATACGATAAGAAATTTGTTTTATTCGCGAAAAATTACGAGTGCTACACATTTTCACTTTTTCCCATAAGTAAATAGAGAACCGCAATATTTACTCACTGATTTAAGTGCTGATAAATTTATTTAAGAAAATTAAATATCATATATCAAACCGCCCATCGCGTAATAACCAATTCAATGTATTAATAGGCAATTAAACAGCGAATTTATGCTTTTGAGCATATTAAAACGAATATAGTTGTAACGGGATAAAACAGCATCTACTTTCTATATTGGAATCTGCATAGTGAAACAGTCGTGTCCAATAAACAATTCAACAACTTTGTAACAAAATCATGAGCGTGTCTTTCAACTTATATACTCGGGAATAAGTACACTTACTGCTGATAATTTTTTCACCACGTTCCATTCGATAGTGCTTTTACCTTCTCCTCGGTGTCTTTTATTCCCGTCCTGCGTCATGATTATCTCATTCTCCTTCCCCTTTTTCTCATAATCAATGCAAAAGAGAAAAGATCCGGGAAGGTAGCGAACAAAAAAAGAAAAAAAATCCGTTGGAAAAAGAAAAAGGAAGAAGAAGCGGAAGAATCTCTGAGAAGTGGAAAAAGAAACAAAAGAAAAGAAAAAAAAAAAAAAGTAAAAGAGGAACGAATCGATGAATGTAAGAGCAACGCATAACGTGGAGGAAGGAGTGTTAATGACGAACGTACCAGCCTCGCAATCTGTATAGGAATCGTGCAACTTTTGTACGAACGGTTCCCCCATTGAAAAGAAAACGTACGCTCGTACGCTCCGAAACTGCTGCTCCTCGAGAATTCCTATCGAAACGTGCACACGCGAGAGACGAATCGACCTCGATGACCGAATGGAAACGCGTTTGCGTAAAACGAAACGTATTCACACTCATCACGAAAAACCGAGCGATCCGTGTGCCTTCCGCGAATGTGGGCTCTCCTGCGCGTTTCGATTCTACACGGTTTTCCCTTGCCTTCGCTCTTTTCGCTGCCTTGAATATTCTCCCCGAAATATTCTCCGTCTGCCGGCGAATATTCTCCCCGTATCCAGCTCTATGGGACCGCTCGTCGGTCTGAATTCAACGGCACTCGAGATAAAAAAGGAAATTGTTTGCCGTTTGTTATTAATTTGCTTGCCGTTTCGGATCGCCAGTTTATCGTACGTGCGTCTAATTTTTCGAACTGCTGATAGACAAAAGTAGAATTCAGTATTTGGCAGAACTGTTTATTGAGAATTTGCAGAATTTATAGAATTCTTGGAATTTATATAGAATTTGTGGAAGTTCATAGAATTAAGATTGACAGAATTCATAAGAAAAGAAAAAGGACAAAATTAATAAGAAATGGTAAGAAAATTGTTAAACGACATGTGTTTGTGTTTACGATCTGTGAAAAGATTTCATGCATTTAGTCAAGACGTTAGTTTATCATATCAAAGTGATAATGTTAAGATTTTATTCGTGATTATTTTATAAAAAAGAATATTTCTTTCTTTCCGTGTATACAAGAATTTTGTCCTGAAAATTTCCCGAAATGGCTATACGAATATTTCATTAATTACGCAATTTCATGGCGAGACGACGTACTTATAGTCGCAATTGCGTCTCAGTTACACGAAACCACAGCGTCCGCAATTCTACAATGCGCTATAAACCTAAGTCACGGTCCTAAGACATAGCTGTAGAACATAAACAGAAGCGACATTCAAAATCCCTGTTAGTCTCCATAGAGCCGGCGGATTGTGCATAAACTCGAATCTCAACAGTCTTTGGCACGTATCCTGAATGTGCTGGATACACTTGGACGACAGGGTCGCATTGTTGAAAGCGCGCAGTATACTCAGCCACGATTCAGATCTTCTATACCAGACTGCCGTGTAATCTTTGTTCCTTGATTGTCGTAAAATGCTTGCGATCCTCCCTCGTCGATGAAGCGATTTTGCCAAGAAATATTTTCAATTACAAAGCTGGAGACGTTTGAGAATTTCTAACTAAGTTAAAGTTGCAGTTCGATGAGTAAGTAAGTACCAAGTAATTAATATTACTTTCGAGTGTTCAACAATATGATTCACGAATATAAATCGTGTAATGAGTTTAAATGGTCGAATTTTATGTATTTTGTAATGTTTACATTGTCCTATAAATGTGGAGAAAAAAATTGATAGTAAAAAATGGACCGAATTAATTAACTTTACTTCAATTTTTCAATTAAGCCAGAAATGTAACAAACTTCAACAATAAATAAAATATTTTCTGAGACATTTCGTATTTTATCACACTGTGAATGTCATAAACATGGCGATTTCACTTCAACATTCAACTTCAGTTCAATGAAAACAAATTCATCGTCGCTCATTGAACGAAAACTCCGAAAATCTAGCTAAACATACGAAACAGGGAGGAGCAAAGCGATCGAGAGTTGGAAACTGGCAGTGCTGCCTGAGCAAAAGACGAGAGCAGGCCAGCCAGCGCAAGGATGAATTCGAGCAAAGGAAATAAGGAAAGACGAGAATACCTGACACAGAAAGGGAGAAGCTTTGTTCGACGTTCTGAGGGGCATTGAATTTTTTAGGTAGTCGCGTAATTTCTCAAATGCCGGCCGCGTTTCACGGATCGATGGAAGCACGGAAGGAAAGTGCGATCGCGGAAGCTCGTTTTCGACGCGTCACTCAAAGGGGGAGTCGTTGAACCAGTGCTCGAACACGTCGGAACCGGGGATCCTTTCCGCGAAATTGTATTCCTACGGAGATTCCATTCGACACGCGTGAGAAGACAATGTTTCATGAACGAACGAACGTTTCACGCCTCGCTGTAGGCGCCATTTTGCGACAGTCCCTGGAACGAATGAATTTTTACGACGATACGTCGATTCGTTTGTTCGTACTGTTGGATTCCGTGTAACGGAGTCAACACGCTTACAATTTAGTAGAGTTTATTCCCTTACAGTCGTGGTCGTGTATGAAATAGGATGATATACAATGATTTAGAATGTCTTAGAATATGAATGTCTAATGCTCTTAACGATATAGATTGTCTCTATAATGATTTAAAATGTTTTTAATGAGTTAGTGATATAGAATGTCTCTATAATGATTTAGAATGTTATGAGTTAGCGATATTGAATGTCTATAATGATTTAGAATGTTATGAGTAAGAATGTCTCTAAAGCATGTCCTTATATATATTGAGTTATCATCGTCAAGTGGAAGGGGAAGGAGCATAGATGACCAACTATTGGATCTTGCCCTTATGGCAATTCACAGTCCACTTTTATGTGGACTGTTGCTAGCTTATTGTCAGTATTTGCATACATTCAATATTGTCCGGGTCATCCAACAGTACATCTCGTTAACATTCGTATCCGCACACAAGAAAGTAGAATATAAGACATAGGATACGGAAACTTATAACACTTTATGATCCATTGTCAATAAAAATGTCAATCTTTGAATGAAAAATAAAAGTACGTCGTTTCACTTCTCTCATGACAATGTATCACGTCAATTGCGAATTACTTCGAAGATAGTAGAAGTTTTATAGATTTTTACTGTCAATCACCGAGAAGAGCGAAACCAACAATAGTTGAACTCGAAAGTTGTTATCTAACTACTCTATTTACATACGTAAACACGACCTCTGACCTAATTTCCACTGTCCCGATGACTGAGACAGAAGTTTGCCTCACGGAGGAAGCTTTACTCACTCGCGAGTCCATTCGTGAATTTCGCTGCAAATGAAACGCATTTCTCTCTTCTGTCTCATCTTTTCATTCCAACGCGTTTAATATGTTAATTAATTACAATTAAAAGAAAAAATATGCGTGACAAAATGTTTTCATTAGGTCTCGTGAAATATTTCGAATTTATTTATCGAGACAACGATATTGATTCATGGAGATTATTTAGTTGCGTGTATGTGTACATTTTGCAATGACGCAATTCGACGACGAAAATTAACCAGTTTGTAGCATTATCCTTTAATTGATGTCTGCCATCAGATAGTGCGTTCGTTAGCAATTATTGGAGAAACGTGACTACTCCAAGGCACTGATTTGCCTCGTCCATGCAGCTCGTTTAACGATCCGATCGACTATTGTCGTTTGGTATTCGCACCAAGTTTGTACCGTAGATCTCGAGGATCATTGATAAAATTTTGCTCAACTGTATCGTTAGAAGTGTTCTAGTTTCTTCTTTTAAAGAATTAAAAAAAAAAAAATTCAAAATTCGTAATACTGTTCCAGTTAATTACGACAGTCTCATTAAATTATAGTGATATTCCCATTCTAGAAAAAATATCATTTCGAAATTGACGATTTTCAATTTGACGAAATTCAAATTCGAATTCATACTTATTTCATTTCCTTCAAATTTTTAAAAAATTAAATTGTATGATATAATGTTTCAACATTTATGAAAACGAACATTGTAATTAAAAAATTCATCGACTTTGAATATCAATTAATAAATACGTACTAAATATTCTCGATATTATTATTCTTAATCTATTATTAAATTAAAAAAGAAAGAAACGTTCAGTAACAACGCGAATTATGTAATGTGCCTGCGAAATAATATCTGCAATGGAGTTACCTAACAGCGAAACGCTTCAAACGCGAAAGATATTTAATATTTGAAGGATGTATTTCGAAATCTGCATTGGAAACGATAAATTTTTAAGCACTGAGCTCATTTGAATATCCGATGGCAGCAATCGTGGAATATTAATTTGCAAATGGACAGAAAAGGAGGACGATCGATCGTCAAAACTTTTGAATATCTGGCGCGTTCTAAGATCAAATATTACTTTCCATCCGTGATTTTAGTTTCTTTCTACTTTTGATCATCAGCCGCTAGACGTTTCAATCAGCGAAATGCAATTGAACTTGAAGAAGAAGAAAAATAGAAAGGAAAAGCAAACGGCGAGTAAGTTAAATACACCCTCTTTTTCTCATTATGAAAGGAAATGTGTGTACTCCATATATTTTATTTTCATAACTTTCATTCCCATAACACGCGTGGATATTATTTATTTGCAGATTGATCTTGAAAGCATCAAAGCTTCAAAGATTTATACTATCGCTTCAATTCGTTCCTCATTTTAATAAATTCCTACGTTATAATCATTTCTACTTTCAAAAAGTAGAAAATCTTTATTCAATGAAACTAAAGGACTAAAAATTGTTCTTGAGACTAAATTACAATCCTGACTTTGTTACATTTTTGGGGATGTTTGTTGAGGGATAGTGTGTGAGGTGATAGATTGTGGTAGACTCTCGTTCGTGGTTAACTAAGTTTATTCGACTGGGTTACACGAAGTTGCGCGGAATTCGGAAGACGTGGTAAACGTCGTCGATCACTTATGACTGTCAGAATTCTTCTGTCTTCTCGTTGCTTGTTTCGCTATTAGGGAAACTCGGTTCCCGTCTCGGACATCCCTAATTGACCGAATCGTTTCTAAGCTTTAGCCAATTGGGTTGTCACGAAATTGCGCCGCCTACTCCTTGCGTTCGTGACGCGCTTTCACTGAGAGTGGGACTGAAATTTCGCCGATTTCCCTAAATTGTGACGGGTTTCCTCTGGGCTTCACTTGCTCTCTCCAAGTGTTTTCCAAATCACTTGATTTGGGTGGCCGTTCTGGGTGGCCCTTAGGAGTCTTAGAGTTTACGACGCTTCACAGAAATGCTATTGTAACCGAGTTTCTAAAACTATAAGTGCGAACGTCTGTAAAAACTAAATTCGGCCTTCGCAATTCAATAGCGCAGGCGACACGTGAGTCGTAAATTCTCCTAACTTTTTTTTGTCTGAGAAAACGTCTTTCCTCCGACATCTGCTAGCCGCTACACATACTTTCTGCCATTCGAAACGATCGTATTTTTTTTTTTTTTTTCTAGATTTCAGAAAAATATGGAAAAATTCTCTCTAAATATTTTTTTTAGAACATTAAAAGCACATATTTGCTAATGCAAAAACTCTAGATTTAATGAAACACTGATTTCCCTCACTGTTTCTAGAAATATTTCTAGAGTAAAATTAAAAATAAAAGCCAGTATCGTCGACGAAATTTAACCAACATTTCATTTCCAATTTAATCAGCACAGTTATAAAACGAAAAACACATCTATTTGTATGGCTGCATGATATTGTAATATTTCACAAAAAATACGAAATGGCCCGGCGGAATCGCCTGGTAAATTTCGCGTGGCGTTAAACGCGTTAATAGCCGAACGCGTTGCCCGTTTTAATAATTGATAATTAAATGGATTATTTACGGCAAGCGAGAGGCTTCGCGCAGGTCGTAAAAATTATCGTACGCGCGTGTACGCAATCAATGACAAATAAATATCCCGGCGTCACTACTGGAAACAGCGTCGCAACGAAAAATTAACATCGCGCGATGGGAACATTAATCGCGACTGCAGCTGCGACTGTGGACTATGCAGCTGCGATCGTTGCGCGATACATCGAGACTTGGATCTGTTGCAACGTCATATTTCGATTTGATTCGAGTCTTGCGACGCGTAACGAGTCGGGAAAGGCGATCTCGCTCGTCCGATCGCTGAATTACACGGTGGAACCGCCGCGGTAACAAGACCGTACCACGATTACGAACTTCGTACACACGAGGACAATGAGAGGCTTGATAAGCGAAGAAAATCACGCTGAAGGATTACGTATTGGGTTGTAAAGTCTCCATCGAGGTAGATCGTTTAAAAATGGTTCGATGATGTGGTACATTTGTGACAGAGCTTGAAAAATATATAGTTTTCAAGTGTGAGTAAATATGTATATATTTTTCAGCCTCTTTGGCCTTGGAATTGACTTTGGTTTTTACACTGCACATTTCGCATTGCATTTATCCTAGCTTTTACATGTTATAATATTTACATAATATTCTTGTATCCTATTTTGCTTTATCCTATACTTATATTTATCTTAACTATGCTATATATAGTTTTTAGTATAGATCCAATTGTCAATGATATGATAATTATATGTATAATATTATGATATCTGATTATTATATTATATATATATATACGTTACAATATCATACGATTAGATAAAATGAACTACTAAAAAACTGTTTCTCATATATGATATTTTATACATGAGAAACATAATTTCAACTACAGTTGAAAATCAGAATAAGAACGATCATCGATTAACATTTCAACAGAAAATACAACTGTTCGTCAATCATTTACTTAGGTAACATTACACCGTGAAAGAAGGTTGAAAATTTCGCGCAGAATGCCCGATATTCGTTAACAACTTTTAATCGGCTATTTTTTCTTTTTTTTTCTTTTTTTTTTTTCGAAGCTATTAAAGATAACTGGCAATCACTGGAAAAGGGGGAGGGGAGGGGACGCCGTTTGCTCGTTGCGAAACGATGAAAAGAGAAGGAAAACGGAAAATATACTCTATCCATCCTCTCTTTCTCCCTTCTACCCCTCCGTTTTTGTTTCCAATTAACTTCGATCGCTTTCGCGCAAATTCAATTGCTCCCATCATCAACGCGACTGTTACGTCCGAGCTAAACGCCATCCGAACAACGCAGTCGTACAAGCGTTATCATCTCGGTCGCGATTCAACGAATTAACGCCATCGATTTTCGCCAATCATCAATCGTTGCCTGGCCAGGTATTCGCAATGATACTTCGTCAAAGCCCCCGGGCGAAAAGAAACGAGTTTTGTTTCGTGACGTTCGCGCGCCATTATCCAAACTATATGGGATCCACGCGTGAAAGTGTGCATATGGAGAAACGGTTGATACTGCCTCCCGTGTGCGTGTGTTTAATTAAGATCCGAGTAATTAATTAAGCACAACTCCGTACGTGATTTGGAATATCTAGGAGGATGGCTGCCAGCGATTGAGCGAAATTACGTTTACTATGACTGACTACAGGTGACGTGGAATGTAAAGAAGTCGAAGCTCTCGGGATCGATATTTTTTTGTACGCCTGACAAAAACGAATGAAATATATCATTCACGATACTTAGAGAACAAGATATACTTTTGTTCGAATTTTGTTCTTTACGAGTGTCTGTGAAAATATGAATTTCTATGAATATTAGCAGTCCGTAGTCCTGTAATGGTCAGGTGTTTAGTGTTTAGTTCAAAGTTTAGTACTAAGAGTCTGGAATATTCAGAGTGTTAGCTCTCACGGTTTTCAAAAAGCACTGGGATCGTCTGATAATAAAGAAGATAATTTAAAAAGATTGGTCGTGGTGGATAATTAATATTATCAAAAAGAATTTCTTATACGTATAATAAAATATAAAGGAATCGTGTTACAATTTAAAATTTATTAAAACTCTGCTTGACACATTCGGAAACCGCAGCAGTGTTAATTACGTAAGAAAAAAAACTATCGAATTACAACAACAGCAAAAAAGATCTTTGCTATTGTACCACCTCGTACGTAATATATCTATCATTTGATAATCTGGCAAACAATAGTCATATCGATATCAGGAACTAGTTAGTATCAAGTTCACGAAACAGGACAATTACTCAAATTAACAGGTTAACGGAGCTGGTCAAGACTGGAATAATTTACCAAGAAGGTCAAGCTCGAATTCACCTGTATATCAAACAACTCGCCTACTCGATAAAACAACACCGCCTATAAATATCTACACCTAACTGAATATCACAGATTTCAACCACGCGAGAGATGACGTTTTCATCGAGGATATATCTCGTTGTTTCATTTTCAATTGCCTCCACCATGTTTCCACTGTTCGACGAGCGATTTTTCATCGAAGGACACACATACATACAGTTGCGAGGAACAAGGGGTGGAAAAAAAGAAGAAGATAATAATAACAAGAGGTTGCGAGAGTTCGCGCTATGAAACAATTTCTGCCGATCGTTCCCGTGCCGATTGATGTGTTATAAACATATATTCGCGAACGATACGAAAAATATCAACTCGCGTCCGGTGCACGAATATTTCCATGAAAATGGAAAAAATCTCGGCGACAGGAAAAATCCAGCCCCGGTCACACACTTCCCTTATTTCCGTTGCCTGGCCGATCGTTGTTCCGACTATCGAAAATAATATATATATATATATATATATATATGTGTGTGGGAATTTACGATTGAATAGACAGCACTGAGACAGCACGCGTTCTCTCTGTTTGACGCTGTTAAAGGTTCTCGAAACGAGTTAACAAAACGAGAAATCTGAAACGAGCAGCGCGCAATATAGCCCGGGGCAAAAAGCGCTTTCATTATTTTCAGATCGAACGTTACCATAGCGATTAATACGGTAAAATACGATCGATCATAACACATACTCGCGAATGAACTCGGTTGTCGAGACGTTCTTACCGAGAAGAACAGTTCTTCTTAAGAATAAATTATTGGCAAGACCTGATTTTAGGATTATCATAGATAGATTGCTGTTTAGCTGTTATATACTCACAGCGTATCTTTTATTGCTGAACAGTTTTCATTGCACATATTATTTTTTAAAATTCGAGAGAATGATAAAATACAGTATCACTTTTTAAATCTTTCAAAACTTGATTGAAAATTGACTGTCGAGTGTCAAATTATCAAATTATTCTTGGAAAATGCAACTTGTCATGCTTTCGTTATTTTTATATTTTGACATGAATTGCACGTTAAATTACGACAAATAAACGTGCAATTCATGTCAAAATATAAAAATAACGAGAATTTATTACAAAAAGTCTCTATTTTTAAAGCAACTATTTGTTGCGAAATTCCTAGAATTGCATGACGCGATTGAAATATTTTGCACAAAAATATCAAAATATTCGAATACATTTTCGTTTGCGACAAACATTTCCACAAAACGAACAAGCTTTTGTCGAGAAAATTACGAAGATCAATTAAGGGAATAGCGTTGTTTATTTTATAATACTGTATTCAACTGTATTCAGAGTTTGAATTAGCAAAATATTCCCAAGTCGTATACGACGAGCCAAGAACAAAATTTCAAACTCGGGAACTTTCACAGCACGACAACTCACTAATGGAATTGCTAATGTGTACATATTTCAGAAATGTTTAACGATCCGGATAACTTTTCCGAAGCGAAGGAGCTCTCGTCGTAATTCAAATTATCTCGAACTTATCGAAAAGTATAATGGGTTTTATTTCGTATGGAAATACGCCCCGGTGGCAGGCAACCTGCGATACCTGAGAGTATGTAGAAGTCGCTCGCCGAACAGAGTTTCACCAATTATACGAACGTGTATCTTCCTCCTTGTAACTTTATTTTAAAATATTCACTCCATTCGAATTAGTTAGCAAACGTGTACACGTACGTGGAAAATGGTAAAATTCTTTTCGTAACACGAAACGAAAGAAACCAGTGAAAACCAGTTGTTATAAATTCAAGTAGAAATATTCATATTCCACGATCAATCGTCCCATACACGCTACAACTGAAATGAAGAAAAAGAAGAATTGATACTAATCTACCATTTTCCAGTTTTGAAATACTTGAAATGCTTCCAACTGAAATTATATAAACTATAATGGACCACACATACTATATAAGTTATAAAAGCTAATAAATTTATAATTTACACACAGTGCTACTAGCAATTTACAAATTAAATACTCTAGTGTATTCAATTCATTGAAATCATTTATCTGAAATTAACATCTATCACGTAAACGAAAGGTAACAAGTGGTTAAAAAATTAGTCAACTCCCACGTATTTTAATACACGCTCAATAAACGTAATTGTCCATTACGTTGAGACAGTTGCGACGCACTTTCAACTAAGAAGACATGGATCCAAGGATTTTTAACTCGAATTACCATTTCCACCATTTTCATTCTCCACCTCGGCACGACAAACGAATCGCCATAGATACGCGTGCACTATCAATCGAACGAGTAGTTTTTCGTAATGAAACGATTCGTAGTTTCCACGAGGCGGGATCAAACGGCAGGCCAGCGTCGTATACATACACACGTATGTGTACGTACGTGCATACACGGACGATGCGTTTTCGGTAGCCAGTGCGAGCGATATCGGTCCGCGGCCTGGAAATTCGCGCGAACATCAACGAAAATTATTGCTTGGCCGCGACACCCGGCACCGAACAGTCGCCAAAACGAATCGCCCCGCTGTTACCCCCGTACATGCTACACGCGTTTCCGTTTTGTCGAATCCTCGTGGCCGTCGATTCGATGTTTTCCCCGAGAGCTCGGTCCGCGCGATCCGCCGACAGTTAACCGAATCGAATCAACCGATTTTTGGAGGCCCTGTGTACTCGCAGCCCGACGCGTACCGCTGTTTACGACGCGGACAATTACGCGGAAATTTCGCGCACCGCGAAATACGCCGCGACCGGTTTTACGCTGTAAAACCCCGGCGATAACCGCCCGCTGCCGTATACCGATCGCTGCTGAAGTGTCACCGGGAATTTTTGCGGCGCAACGCGAAATCGCCGGTCCCTCGCCGGTCAATGGGCGTTCAAACTTCGCCGTTGCCAAAGGATTTGCGGGTTTTGCACTGGCTGTGCTTGAACTGAGCATCACAGAATTTCACGGATGGAAATCGCGTACACGAGGGGAGGGGGATGAAGAGGGAGAGGCTTTCCGGTTTTGAAGTTAAAGTTCCGACGGACAAAAGTTGGGAATCGAGCCCCCCCGGTATTCCGTTTGAAAGTTCCGCTCGTCGGCGTGGGAGGATTGAATTTGAAAATTTAACCGATGGTTTCCGCCGGAGGATTTTGAGTCGACAGTCTCGAATTTGAATACACCCGACTTCTTTTGCCTTCGATCGAGCCTTGGATCGGCGACGCGATGTCTCGTGGCGCGCGTTAATTCCTGCATGTCCCTTGGCTGTGTTACACACAACGGCAGATGTGTTCATTACCTATAGAATATGTGGCAAGGGTTATTGATACTGGGAGCTCTATGTATCTCGTACAGAGGATCCAAACTTTCGGCTAATAGTGTATATTCCGGAGAGAGTGAACTTTACTACGGGGAACGCATAAATATTATATTTGATCCAGTTAAAGTTTCAGCGGCACGTTGCTGTCTTGGTTGATACAACCACCGAAAAGTCCCTATTAAAAGTATGTGGACTATGTATTTGGCTTGTTGCAATTAACTTTTCTAATCTCAATGGGTTATATGTACATGTAACAGAGAAAAAAGTTTTTTTTAAAAATAAATATTGGTATAAAGTACTTGATATATTTAAACGTACAAGCGTTATTTTGCAAATTCACTGCTATTGACATTCTATATTCTACATGTTATATATATATATATATATATATATATATATATATATATATATATATATATATATATATAAAAAGAAAGGGATCTCAGATCTCAGTTCAATAAAAAAAAAAGAAAATGAAACAAAACGCAATTGTGAAATTACGAATGCCCAAAAACAGAACCATCTACACACGATTTTATCAATTTTCGAAAAAGCATGGTAATCCGTAGCGAGAACGCGAACGAACGACATAGCCATTCAATAAACCTTCACAGAGATCTCAAATATTCAATAAAAAAAAAAAAGAAACAAAAAAAAAACGCAACTACAAAATTACTAAAAACCATCTACACACACGGT
>NW_025110297.1:0-107569 GCF_011392965.1 Frieseomelitta varia | reverse complement strand
AAAAAAAAAAAAAAAAGGAAATAAAATAAAAAAAAACTATAAAATTACTAAAAACAGAACCACCTACACGCGGTTTTATCAATTTTCGAAAGGTAATGTGTAACAAGAACGGAGACAAACTAACAACATAGTTGCGCGATAGATCACACAGATCTCAAATGTTCAATAAAAAAAAAAAAAAAAAAAAAAAAAAATGGAACAGAACTAAACTAAAATCAGATTTATCTACACACGCGCGCGGTCTATCTCATCAATTTTCGAAAGAGCATAATCCGTAATAAGAAGAAGGACGAACGACGGTTGTTGGTTGTCCAATAAGGTCGGGCCGTTTTTATCACAAAGCACGGAACAACCCTGGCCACGCCCTGTCGCGAAATTGCGGCATAAAAAAAAGGCGAAATAGCAACAGCGGCAGCAATCGCGTGGAAAACAGTCAATGTCGTAATGCCAGTTTCGCGTAAACGAACGAGCCTGGGACCCTCGACGACCATCGTCGACCGACGAATCCACGAATCCGAGATATTGCAAGATTCTCTGAATGGCCGATACTTTTTTCTCATCGCCGACGAAGGAACAAGCCTGATAACGGCTCGGTCGTGGAGGCAAGCGAACTTTCGTCACGGCCAATAACGTTACATTCTCGCAATTTGGTTCCGTCGCAGGGATGGGATCAAATTCCAACATGTACTTGCGAATTCGAGTCAAACTCGACGGCCGAGTTTCAATTTCTCGAACACTGTTGTTGAGAAAGCAAGCAGCTTTCTAGTATATAATATTAATTTTGTACGAATTGATTCGTTTGTAAATGAAACGCGCGAATGTGATAAAATGTGATGGATTGATAAGTAGCGTGCCGATCTGACTTCGACCTATAAGTAGCGTGGAGCAAATCGGTGGCTTGCTGTCTTTCAACGTTAATGAAAGTCAGCTGATTCACAAGATAGAGTTGTTTCACAGTTAGATTGGTAGGATTGAGAAATGTAAGTTGTAAGAGGAAGATTGATAAAATTTGAGTGAGTTTGATAGTCGAGCCTTGACCAGTCGTACGTCGATGGGTTGCTCCGAAACTTGTGTGTTGCGCGATTGTCAAAACTTGATTAACTTTTTTTCTTGTACGTTGATCTTATATAAGCTGGATTCTATGGTTTAGGGAGGTATGTTAGTTGCTTCCAGATGTGAGTGAGGTCAGTCCCAGAACGTAGTATCTGCACTTCCTAACGGTCCCAGGATGTGTCCCTCGCAATATGGATTCATGAGTTTGGATTTATGAACGTTGTAAAAAAGTTGCGATGAAATCCTTCATCGAGCCTTAAAATTGAGTATCGAGCATGACGAACCTTGGAATTGATAGTTCGATGTGACTACAATAGAAAATGCAAGGACATAAAATATGGTCACGAGAGATCTCTGCCGTCGAGAAATTAGAAATTGTAAAATTGCTTTCCCTAGCTCGATGAGTTTGTCCTTCGCGGTGCGAACCCCACCTCCTTTGTGTTCGGCAAGGCCAATTGATTTTGAATATAAACGTCGAGAGGCAATTTTATTAACTATACATCTATAAAGATTCTAAGAACTCTAGTATCGAAATTTGTTCGTCGATTTTCTAATCGATGTTGTTCAATTCCCCCAAATTTCCTTACACTTCAATCGAAAGAAAAGATACCTCCTGGAGTTTTATCATTGAAGTTGCAATACGATCCAATTTAGTAAGATCGTAAGAAGTTCTCACTACGTTAAACGAAGTTATCCGAAATATAATCAGAAGTATGTATTTCAATGGCTCCACTGTACAGAAAGTTCCCTCGGTTTTGTTTGAAACTAAAGTAAAGTTAAGGTACACTTGGACACGGTTAGCATATACAGTTAAGCGAAGATGAGAATGTAGAAAGTTCCTGATGGAAACTTAGTATAGACATCTCGGAGTATGCTTGGAACTGTGTCTCTTTGTACTACGCTATCCTGGGTTATTTAACTTGACAAACAAAAGTCTCATTAATACGTTGTATTATCCCTAAAATATCCAATTAGACGTTGAAAAGCCGACTTAATTTACGCGCTCCGATATCACATTGAATATAATCCTCGTTTCTGTGTATTATAAAATTGTACGTTGATGAAAGTATCAAATTTTTGCAAATAAAATGTACAAAGAATTAATGACATCGAATGACAGTTCTATTAATATTT
Organism: Frieseomelitta varia; assembly: GCF_011392965.1. NCBI lineage: Eukaryota > Metazoa > Arthropoda > Insecta > Hymenoptera > Apidae > Frieseomelitta > Frieseomelitta varia. Next base: position 105,382 of record NW_025110297.1, on the reverse strand, counting down.
TCTCCGAATATAAAATACAGGGTGGGCCTGTTTTTATAAAATCATCAAAATATATAAAGAAAAAACTAATTTCATTAATTTTGAATAATAAAAAAATTACTATTTAGTAGGAAATGATTTTCGAACCAACCTATAAAATCTCTTAGCTTTCAAAATATCAAATATAATCTACATTACAAGAAAAAAGAAACAGAAAATTACAGCAATTTAGCCATAATTTTGTGACGAAAGTGCACGATCTACAAGTCAGGAACAAGCAAACATCCGAACACGCTCGCACAATCGACCGTTTATTCCCAAAAACTCTTCATTTGCTAACGCCGTAATATGCTAATTTGCACTCTAAACTAGCAGAAACTTGCCGACCTCCTCGCTCTATATACATCGAAATGCAATCTCCAGACGCGTCTCTCACTCCACTAAAAACAAGCATCGTGGTCTAGCTGCTCCGTTGAACTTCAGCCACTCTCCCCCCCGCCCCTCTCCCGACAAGATGTTACGGCCACGGACGTGGTCTCAAAGGATCGCCCGACCGATCTTCGTCATCTCGCGCGACTGCTCCAGCTTCACGGCGATTAATCTCGGCCAGGAGGAGGCAAGGAAGGCTGGTCCTCAAAGGACGTAACATTGGAACGACGCTCAAATCGCTGACCGATCAAATCCTATGAGGAGACCGAAACGGAAAGAAAGTCGAGCCGGATGGGAACGAAAGAAAACGAAGGGCGGCGGTCGCAGAACCTGGCAAATCGCGTTATGAACGCGCCGCGGAAGCTGGATTGTTAACCCTCCGGCGGCTTCTCTGAGTATACCGCGGCTAACGGAATTGTCAGAGACGGAATCGAGTACCTCGCCCGGCTAGATTCGAACCTTCCAAGGTCGTTGAATTCGAACTCTTTTCAAGTATCTCGCGAGGACACTTGAATCCTTTCGCGGGCTGGATTCCGGACGTTTCACGTTTCCACGAGTATTCGCGGAAATGAAAACAACACTTTCGAGTGGATGTCGAATACCGTTTGATTCTTCCCGAGGTTTTCTAAGATTTCCTAGAAGCGTTAGCCTCTGGCACGACGCGTGCGTCAGAAATTCTTGTTTCAGATAAGATGAATTTCATTTCGACGAGAAAATTTATAAATACAAGTTTAGTGAAAGTTTTGTTGCGACATAGAATTTCATAAAACTTAGGTATTGCTATTATTGTTGAATAAGCTACTTTCGAAGCTAAATTGACGCTACCTCGACTTTAATAGTATACATTATAAATGTTAAAAGAACTTCATTTTTGCAAGATGTGCATTCAACTCTTGACTGTCACTGTACACGCGCAATTTTGATCGTAAAAATGCTGCAGTATTCTTTACTTACTTCCGTGAGCAGAATTTTTATTGAATTTTTCGCTCAAAGGCCTGCAGCATTTCAATATAACGCGCATCCGAGGCGATAACCCATTTTCATCAGAAATTTGATTCAATCAGTCTTGAAAAATGCACGCAATATACGATGGAAACATGTTTTTATCATCGTCGAAACTCACCGTTTTTTTCCTATCCTGGCAGAAAAATGTTTCGAATAACAAAATTCGTACAAGTCAAAATATAACAGAACTATTCCTCATTTTCACATTTAATTATAACATCACATAAAGACACAATAAGAGAAATTTTTAAATAACCCAGAAAGCAATTTTGCCAATTTCATAAATTGAAATTCGTTCCTTTTTTGGTAAAACCAACTTTGAATACTTTTTGTACGTTTTTACACGTTGGCTTTCAAATTCGCGGGAACTCGAGCAGTCGAGCAATGAATTTAAGGCGCCGCTCGTTCGAAGATCTCAGCGAGAAACCGTAACGGGGCAATGGCAAGCGTTCAATTGCATGCCAGATTCGAAATTTCTAAGAGGATCGAACCTGAAACACAACGATAACGTTAAATGAAGTATCGCAACGTGAGGAATGCAATTAACGCGGCAGGACTTTCTACAGCTTTTGTACAGGAATATTAGATAACCGTGCCAAACTATCTGCCGCATCGAGTTTACGTAAATTTGAGCGTGAATAGGAATTTTCGACATTCCGGTTGCTATCGACCCTAAGTAGTTTCAGTCACAGCTCCTATTAATTTATCGCGTCTCCAGACACCCTAGTGTTACTGGCACAATGCATTCCGTAACAATGAAATATCTGTTCCACTTTTCTCGACGGTTGACGCTCAATTTATTATCAGAACGCTGAAACGCTTGCAGGACAAACGTCGATTGAGAACAATTATCACGACGATTAAGAAACAAGTTTCAAATTGTCTCGCAGTTAATATTTCAGACCAGTGGGCAAATGAACAAAAAGGAAGGTTGGGAATTTGGTACATTCTAGCGGGATACGTTCTTTTCTTAAATGAATACCATATCTTAAATAAGTTAAATATTCCGATAAATTATATTTTATTCAAAAATATAATTAGTATATGTTATATCTATTCGTTAACCCTTTGATTGACTACAATAAAACTTCATTTTGTAAAATTATGGATCAGTCTCGAGCTTTTGACGTTTTTCTTTTCGTTGCACCTTTTATTAAATAATAAGTAATTTATAACATAAGCGAAATTAAATAAATTAAGTAACTACGAACTTCTAGAGCGAAACGTTCCTTCGCCCCCCCCGGAATAAATTAATGCGAAGAACGAGGTGTATTTGCAATCTTTAACAAACTTCACGAGACACGTATTTTAACTTGAAAGGGCACCGTTAGCTTGAAACTTCTCTACTAAATAGTTACTTTGAGTTAAATTCTTGTTACTTGCAGAATAATAATCTCCAGATTACAAAATTCAATCTAAATGCAAAAATAAACAAGCCCCCTGTCTCATTTCGTTTAAATTTCGGTTGAAAATTGGGTTAATACGATTTAATTTCTATACCAATCAGATTTTCTGGAAGAACTCTTTGTTTTTTTTAAAATATAATATTTAACTCTGTGTGCTTCACTGTAATTGTTTGATCGCAACCGATCAGTTCTGTTTCCTTTAAGAATCTTCAAAAACAGCTTTTCAATGCCCAATTTGAAATCTTTAGGTAAGCAAATGTTTTCCGTTTTCTATTTTCCCGTACTGTATTTCTTCAATATGACATGTATCAGAAATAATACAATATATTGTTTCGAAAATAGAAATAAAATAAATGAAATCGAGTCCGATCCGGGCGATCCAACCGTCGCTATTGTAAAATTGAAACTACTAACAAAGTAGTCGTTTGCCGCGGCATTGAAACCGAACATAAAAAAAATTTAGCACGCGAGTCGTGGCAAATTTCAAATCATCGACAATGACCAAGATTTCTCTCGAATATCCTCCGAGTTTCTCCTTAATTACGAACGACGGGAATGACGAAATTAAAACTGTGGAACGTTGGCCGGCAACACGCGAGTAGCAATCGAAACGAAGCGATAAAGAAGCGTCGAAACACGGCTTGAATCGCGCCCAGGCGAACGGGCAACATAATAAACAGATAATTCGCAGCTCGAAGGCGAAATCTTTCGAGCGAAACGCTGCCGGCATTAAGAATCACCGGCGGACATCCGGTTACCGATGTATCTGAATCGCGCAATCACGAAATATCGATTGGCCGATTTAATTAAGCGCGAGTGCACTTCAAATACAACGGGCGCACGGCAAACTAATCAAGACTGCGCGCTGTCCATTTAAATTGATTATAATAAATTAATATTGATATTTTCCTAATTGCACCGACGACTGATTCGGTTGGATCCGATGTACTGTCGGATCGCGAAATTATCCGAGCAAGGTATTTTCACGTGCGTCTTACGTGCGTTGCATTTTCGAATGTTCATCAACGCCACAATGACTCAACGAGACTCGATTGTATTGGAACGATTTTTATTAGCAAAATCTAAAATAGAACTGGCATTATTATTGAAGAACTTTCATATACAGGCTTAAGACATTTCGAAATTTTATTAATACTGTAACGAAACAAGGCCAGTCAAGACCGAATCGAATCAAAAAATATATGTAGAGCTTAAAATATTAATATTTAAAATATTAAAATTTAACGTACGATAATAAAATGATAAAATATTGAAATTTAATACTAGTACATATTTCACAGAGATGACAAAACTATTTTAACAGCCAAAATCCATCATATCGATAAACCTGAATATTCCGTGAAACTATCTTTAATACGTATTGTAAATATATTTAAGATGATTATTCATATATATTATATTATATCATAATATTAGTATATTAATTTTTATATATATTTTTATACATATTAATTTTCTACGAAGCATAAATTTGATGTCAAACTATATTAATTCGATTTGAGAACTCTTTGTTATTACTACTTGTTTTAAAACTGATAATGATTCAAGATTTATGAGCAGTATCTCTCAAACGAAGTTACAAGGAGACTAAAATAGCAACTTCCTGAGTCAAGTGGAACAGAAGTTATTTCGATCTTAGAAAATGGAGTAATATAAATCACGTGTTCGTTAATTTGAACGAAGATTGCCGGAAGCTTGAGACAATATCGCCGAGACTGAAAATTTTATGTACGTAGAATTGGAAATGTTTTCGTTTAAAATTCAATTTAATTTAGTTTGTTAACTAAACCACTCTGTATTTGGAGTGCGTGAAAATGCATAAATGTACGTATTCTCAAGTAACGAAGGAAAACAAGAATACTTGAATTTACAAATTTTTTTATTTTTCTGCATTTATACACACTTTTGTCTTTTCCTTTGCCTGGAATATTTTAAAAGTCAAGAAATATGGAGGAATTAACATATAGCGACTTTTAGAAAACTAATTTTTATTAGCAACAATATTTCCAAACATTCGGCGAATATTACATTCATATGAATTGCATTCTTTAAAATGAAATTTTGCTTTGTATCTGATCAAATGATATTCTGCTGATTGAATCCACTTATCTGAATTTATACGAATCCAAGTATAGTTCCAAGTTTATATAAGTTTATATAAATAGAATTTTACTGAAACTTCCTTTTTTCCGCAAATAAAAGTATACTACGTGATAACCTTGTGCATATCTGGCAATGTGTATGTATTTATAGAACTACAACGGGATGTATTTATAAAACGGAAGCGGGATGATTAACTGCTGATTGTAAAACATGATACATAGTGAAACGATAGTTATGGACATAAAAAGTCAGGAGCGTGATAACGCATAAAACTAACGTAAATCGTACGAACAAAAAGTAGAAAACCTGTCACACTTTGCCTGTCTACTCTTACAATTATTATCAAACATATACTTCATCTTTACAAAAATTATAATCCAGACAGAAACGATAATTTGAAAACTGTCGATGACTATCAGAAAGAGAAATTGAAGTGCAAGGAGTTAGGAACATAAGTTCAAACTTGTATGTTTTATCAAAAAAAAAAATCATCTTATAAATTTATCAAACTACACTGTTTCAAATTCAATAAAGAATTACTAGTTGATCGTTGCATCGTATCAAAATCCTCTCACTCAGTACCTACATTAAATATCTCGTCATTTGTACACATGTTTCAAAATTCAGGCTTCGACACTACCAATCACTACGTTTTCGTCCGTCATCGCAATCTTAATAAAGTTTCTAAATACCTCCACAGTGAGACACCACCGAGCAATTTTTCCCACCTACTTCCGACCACAACACAACGACGGCCGCTTACCGATTCCCGGCACGTCGTCGATAAAGAAAACCTTTATCACAAGTCCGATCGTCCGGAAGAACAATTAAAGAGGGCTACGTGTATCGGCAGCTTGAACTTTCGACAGTGGGTGAAGGGGGGAGACAGTGCCGCGAACCGCGGCCAAATTCGACCGCTAATTCCAGTTGGTAGACACTCGTTAAGGTTTGCGGATCTTCGTTAGCGCGACCTTTTACTTCATCGTCCCGAGGCTGGCGAACTTCAATCGGGGTTATTAATGACGAACTCGACGATGGCCGAGGTTAGCTGCCTCGGAGAATAGGAAGGAAGCAAACGGTATATATACCTCCACCCCCTCCACTCCCCTCCCACTGGAACAAGAGCAAGCCGGTAATCACTTTCGTGGCAGACTTTAAGCTTTCAGACACGATCGCCCGTTATCCCGTCAATTTAACCCGTCTCACGACGTGATCCGATGCGTCTAGCCCAGCGAAATCCTTTACCCTCCTACTTTCTCCCCTTCTGTTTCCCCCTGGTTACGCTGCTCTCTCCTAGGAAAAGGATATAGAAAAAGGATGTCGCGCCCATCACCACCAGACGGTGTCCTTATCCCGCGGATTTAGTTACGGTATCCAGCGCGAACGATCGTCGATCACCGAATGGTTTATTAATTTTCCTCGCTACCGCGGGTTTCTGTCGTCGCTCCGCGAACGAATCAACAGCTTGCCAGAGAAACGGACGGAGAAATTGTGAAATTTTCGTGTTCTCTGTTTCTTCACGCATCTATGTTTGGCGAAGTTTAACGAAGTCTGCACGAAAAGAAAGGGGAACAAAATTGTATCTTCGAGGCAGGTTTTTTTTTTAATATAAAAGATTGTAAAATTTCCCGTCGGACGTTCAATTTTTTAATTCTTTCAATGTTTCGCGAAAGGTGTGCATTCCCGTATATTTACGTAGATATGAAGAAATTCAGAAGGAATTATGAAAATTAGCTTCTTTGAACGTTCTTTGCGCGCGGATAGAAAAATCCAACAATTTCTACGTTTAGTTGGGCTTGGAAATTTGTATGAAACGAAAGAGACAATGGATTGCAGAACTGTTAATTCCTCGTTACATGTCTGACAATACTTTTGCCTTTATTCTTTACGCAACGAATTAATTCAATTTTGCCAGCTTTTTGCGGGTTCTCTGTTCGCGTAAAAATACGAAAACTGCAGGTTTCGACACAAAACTTACAGGCTGAAATTAATTAAAAATTCCCAAATGTACGATTCTTCGTATCACGCTACAACAAAATAAAAAATTCGTTTTATTAAACCGAGTGATATTCACAGAAACGTTCTCTCCGTAATGGATTTAAAAATTCCCCCAAAATATAACGTTCTTCGTTTCGTACTGGACAATAAATTCACTCGGTCGTAGCAAAACGATATTTAGAAAAGTCATTGAGAGACGCAGCGACAGTTGCTGTCAAAAATCATGTTCAAAATCACTCGAACAAAAATTGGGACAAATATAAAAGCTTTATCCCTGTCCCACCGATGAGAGAGAACCAAGCGTACTCCCATAATCGAATAAATAATTATCGAACGACATTGGATTAAACACTTCGTAATTCCCTGCCACGCGCGCTTGGCGCTGCTGGAACAAGCGAACAAATCGCGCATAATATCTCCGTGTTTAACAGTCGGCCGAGATTCCAGGTAAACATAATATTGACGCCGGCTGACGATGATGATAAATCTCGTTATTTATTAATCCGCCGGCAAACTGCATAGATTATGCATGCTCCTTTGTAATTCCACGTCATAAATAACTAATTACAAGTTGAATTTTGGCGCGCAAGCGAGCGAGCACCACCGTTCATCCCGCAGCGATAAATATTTATAAACTTCCGGTTCGTATCTAGCTAACTATTAAGCGTTGATCGTGTTATTTGCCCGAAACACAGTTTCCGGATAGGGCGATACGGGCGCGTTTCTTGCATTAATTAATTAGTCGCACCTCCCACTGACGGATTGTTGCATCGAGTAAATTCCACCACATTGATAAACGTGATAAATCTCTGTCACGGCTACAGATAGATAGGTGTATAATTTATGTTCGTGCACGAACTCTCCGTGTACTCGCCGACGGGCGTCAAATCAAAAGAGAAATACAGGAGAAGAAATGGTGAAGGAGGATCGAAGAGGAGAAACAAAGGGAGAATGAGAACGAAGAAAGGAGCGTTACTACGATCTATAGTTGGATAATAACTCAGAAGCTATTTTTTTACTGGATTTTAAAAACTTTTAAAGTCGAATGATTCGAGATTATTTTCAAAGTTGTTGATTTTTTTTTATTACGATAAATAATGGAACTAAATTAACGTTCAAGTGACTGGTAAGTCGACAGCTGGCTGCCACTCTCGAGGATAATTTAAAATAAAAAATTCTTTTTCGTGCGTAAACTGCTACAGAATCTGTTGTCTAACGTGAGAATTTCATTATAAAAATGGCAGCAGCTCTTTTTTATCATGGAAAAATCACCTTTCCACCTTCTATCGTACTTATTAAAGAACATAAACACTCGCTGTTGATACTGAATTCTCTCTTTATTTATTAATAGCTGCTTATGTATTTCATATTTATATATAAAATAGATAAGCAGCTCCGACAATTATGAATAAAGTACGGATATGTAAAATGAACATGAGATGCGAAAATTCATAAAATGTATAGAATAACATTCAACAATAATAAACTCCTGTCTAGGAATTATTTCCACAAAGACGTGAATTTGTATTAAAAAAAAGAAAAAAAAAACAGTAATCTAATTCTAGAGCTTAATATCATGCCATCTGTACGAAATTTCTCGATTAAAGCGAATTTCATCAAGGACGAGAAAACCGTAAGAAGCGATGGTCAAGCGATTTAAGTTAGAAATCGCGACCGTAAACGAGCGCAGCCAAGGGTAGGTTTCGAAAGAAGCTCCACCATCATCTCTCACTCTCCGCTCCTCGGAAGGAGCCGGAGGACGCAATATCGGCCCGGGAGGTTTCCACGATTCGTCAGGACGACGTGGCGGGCATATTTTCACAGTGATATAGCAACGCGCGGCATAGATATAGCAACGTTAATATCTTTTCAGCCGGCAAAAAGACGGCTCTCGCCCCTCAGAGGGGGTGGGAGGAGAAGTTATGGCCAGTTTATCAGCGGCTAATCCAGATTAATCTGGAGCAATTTTTTTTATCGGCAACGACATTCCTCTGGCCGTGACTGCATCGTGTTCGCGCGAGTCGCCGGAGCTTAGGCACGAAATTTATGGAGCCGCGTAGACACCGGCTGGCTCACCCCCGCGGGGAATATTCGTCTTTCGACCCCGTGCGCCCAACCGCTCTCCTACCGCGTTCTCGCGCCCGTTTTCTCCCGTCTCGCCGATCCCTTTCCGCAAAGGAACCTCCACCCCCCCCCCCCCCCCCATTCCTACTACCACTCTCTTCGTTGATAATATAATATGCAGAGGAGCACGTACACGCGCTCACGGGCCGACGACCGCGAAGATGCGGTGCACCGATGTGTCAGGCCAGCCCGGCAATAGATCTGCCATGGTTGCGCGAGTTCGGCGCCCGGAATACGGATGAAGATGGCCAGGAGATGCGCCTGGCCGGTCTATGATCGTGACACCTGTGCCAACCGGTCCCTTTTCTTTCCTTTTTTTTTTTTTTTTTTGGAAATGAAAATTTTCTTCCAAATGAAATTACGTGTTCGGACGGTGGAACACGCAGCGACTGAACTCGGAGGAGTTGGGTAAGATCGATTGCAGAAGTTGATGAAAGGGCGAGTTATTCGAAGAGATCTTGGAGCTTTGGGTATTCTTTCTTTTTTTTTTTTTTTTCTACAGACACACTTTGATGAAATAAATGAAAACTCACCCTCGCTAATTTTTAACCAATGGTTGTACACTCCGTTTACTGCCTACTCACCTGTAACAAAAAAAGAAAGAAAATTATTAGACGACGAATGTTCAATTGTTCGTTTAACTTAATTAGATGATCAAAATGATCGATTTGTAATTTTTGGTAGGTATTTTACAAATATAAAACAATGTATTTTTAGAGATTTAAATAATTTTTCATAAAATGTACAAAAAGCTTGTGTATTTCATTGTATCATAAAGTTTTCTATTTTTTTTTTCCGTAGTTTAACATGAATGAAAATTTTACGTTTTGGTTGCCGATAATTCTACTGTTGAAATAAGCCCAAATAATGCAACAAACTGTCTCAATTAAAATTTATGTTCCGATATTGCACAGAGTTAAATTCTACTACCACCTGCTGCCATCGTTAAAAAAAAAAATATAACATTCCAAACAATGAATGAACGCACGTCTCCAGACTTTCCATCGTAACATTCCATACACGGAGCCAGTTCCAAAAACGCGATCGTGCTGTTCGGTCGCTACGAGCGAAAATGAGAACGACATTCTTCCCGGATCGTAGGAAGACGTCGCCGTCTGGTCGAAAATTCGCAAGATGGACCGTAGAGGAAATGTGAAAGCGGGACAAGGAATGCGGATCCTGGCAGGCGAGGTCTCTCGGTGCGGTTGAACGGCTCCCGATTATCCTAATTCGCGGGCGAGCGAGCAGAAAAAATGAAAGTCCCGGAAGGCGGTCGCGCGACCGATTTTAAGTCGTAGAAAGCGTGCCTGCATGCACGACCCAGAAACGCTAACTTGTAGCACTTGTTCAACGGTACACAATATAAAATCACTGAAACAAATTTCACCTCGGCTCTTCTCTTGTCACTTTTATCCAATGTTTCTTTGCTCGTTTTTCATCTAACGAATATTTTCACATTCTTACAAAGCTTTCTCCAAAATTAAATCTTTTCATTCGGTAGTAAGAATTTTCATTGTTGAGAAAACTTCAGTAATAAAGTTCTTGCACAAGTGACACGTTGTCAACTTTTATTATTCAAGTTGATCATCCTGAAAGTGCGTTTTTAAATTACAAATAAAACACATTTATATATACACATATAAATTACGATAAATATAAAAATATTACGATAATTACAAATATTATAATAATTTTATAATTACGATAATTATAAAAATATATATAATTTTATATATATATAAATTACGTGATATATTGAAATGAGTATTCCTCAAGGAACTAGTTACGATTAATTTTGAAGGACCTCCCGTGTTTTATTTGTAATTTCAAAACGCACTTTTAGGATGATCAACTTGAATAATAAAAGTTCTTCCACAACGTTCTCACTATATATAAATATATATCTCGTTGATAAGATTTTGAAGAAACAATTTATACGTCGTATAAACGCGTATTTTGATCATCAACAACTTTCGCACACTTTCAACTTGAGTTCGAACAAACACTATATATTTATATTAATATTATTTAAATAGTATTTATAAATAATAACGAAATTCGCACAACCAAGATACAAATCGAGTTCTCTGGTGAAAGTATTTTATTTAACATGCGGCACGATGTTTTCTCTTTCGAGAATCGCGACCCGACGTCGCTCATGAATGACAAACTGTCGAAGACTGTTCGCCAATTGCACTGCACGCTTGTCTTCCTCGTACGTCCACGAAATCATTTACAGCCGTATCGTGTGCTGTTCGTCCGATAATTGACTTTGTTGCCGTGTCCGAAAGACACCGGGTAGCTTTCGTTTTCCTGCTCGTTACTTTTCCTGCTTTCACGCGCGTTTTCAGATCGGCGAAAGCGCGCGAGCGGAAACGCGGTCCGTGCAGCTCCGTTGTAATTATCGTGATTGGCGCGTTAATAAGCGCAACTGCGCGCGCCCGCTCCTCTTGTGAAATTTTCGTGATGTCGTAACGTAGGATGCAATTACGGGGATGAAGATGTGTGTGATTACGCGCGCCGCGCCGGTTCGAATCGGTAATGCGAAATGAGATTGTAACGACGGGTTGCAAAGAGATTGGGTGCTTCGGAACTGATAGATATTTCATATCTCGTCAAATCTGCCAAACGTGCAATTAATACATTAGCCCACTGACTAGATTTTGGCACGGCGATACAGTCAGCTCAAAAAGTGCGCCGTGCAACGTGTTCAAATATGTTCAGCGTTGAATAATTTGAACCGATGCTGCATTACGATCTACAATTCACGAAACCTGCGGGGACTGACGGTAGGTAGTTTGTGAGTCATTCGTAATTTCAAACGTTTATCACTATTATTTAATCGTGCGTAAAAAAAAAGACGTAAACACATCAACAATGCTAAGTATTAATATCGAGTATCGATAAATATAAAGTTTTTATTTTTAACAAATGCTCGCGGAATATTCCGCTTCGCGATGTAAATAGGTTAATGAAGGAAATTGTTAACAAAATTAAATTACTTTCCTTTCCGTTAACAGTAAATGTTAAATGCTATAATTACATAAATATTATTTATTCTGTCTTTTATTCTATCCTTTTCGTTAAAATTATGCAACGCTAAATAAACTTTAATGTACGGTGATGTTTTGGAGTGAATGTGTAATATGTAATAAAATAATGCTACAAATGCCTCGTTTATTCGAACTGCATTTATGAAAATGAACTGCAAGTTAATAGATTCAAAGGAAAGAAAAATAGAAATAATAATTGAAAGATTAAACAGAAACTTCTCCGTAGAGAATTCTATCGTGAACTTCAGAAATAGTCTACAATTTGCAGCGATCGATAGAGAACGCTCGATTACAAGGAACAGGTTTCTAACTTTCCGCGATTTTATGAACGCGAGGTTTTCATGCCCGGCGTCCACGTGAAATCTGCTGACACGGATACAAGCCACGAATTTCTTTATCGCATGTTCGATTAGTCGGGTATTTTCAATCGTAGAAAGAAAACGTCTGTAAAAGTGTGTTCGATCACAATCTTGTTTGATCCTCTTTAGTGGCATACTCGTCTAAATTGATTTCACTATTCCATATCGATAGATTTCTGTACAATATTTACATAATATTGAATGAAAGTTCCCGAGACGTGTAGCATCTTTAATTTTGACCCAATAAATTTAATTTTATTCGCATTTTTTCCCCTCTCATTAATAGAGTAAACAACGTTACGAATATACGTTGCTTTTACTACGTAACTAAAAACTTTTTCCACCGGGGTATCGTTCAACGTTCTCGTTTGCGATCCCGTGAACACGATATTTGAATATATTTGCATAAGAAATTTATATTGAACGAGAAATCCAGCTCTATACTCAGTTGACAATAAATTGTAAATTATACGTTATATTTACGTGCAAAATTATTATTTGTCGCTGGAAAATACGGATATTATTTCGCTACATACGTTCAAGAATGAAATTGAACGAAGCTTTAAATTGCGAAATGAACGTACGCACGCTTGTAAAGTGCCGGCCCCAGTATTTCCAATTTTATATTTATACAAATCCGAAGAGTTATTTGTTTATTTTTTTCCCCCGGCGCGGAATATATAAAATTTCCCGACGGGATATCTCCCGCTGCGATTTAATTACGACAGAACAAACACTGTCGATGGCTGCCGGTGTCATTTTACAAAAATCAAAAATTCCAAAGTCGCGGTGCGTATAATATATATGTATATATTATTCTGCGATCTATCGTACAAAAACAATAGTTGCATGTGTCCCGTAAATAAAATTACAAAACCGACTGCATTGACAATGAGCTTGATACGTAAATTCGTTTGAAATTCGACGAAACGACGATTTCCAAGAAATTTGTGAATTTCTACGTCCCGATAATAATAATTCCAAAATTTCCGTGGAAATTAATAATTTTGCGATGAAACTGGAATTCGTATGATACAAAATGAGTTTGTAACATTCGATTTTCATTTGGTTCGGTAGATTCGTTGACTGCGTGAAATTTTCAATTAACCCCTTAAGGTCCATCCTCGTAATATTGTGCCGCGCAAACGTAGCGTCACTCTTATTTATTGTCACGTCGATTTCATACGTGTAATCTACGTGTTATTAGTCTCTGAATTTTCATGCATCCGCAACGATATTTTCAAGCGTAAAACTGCACACGATATGAAAAAATATTATACAAAGTACAATGCTCTTTATATTTGCTAACAATTTTCCTTAGACAATCGAGCTTCTATTTTTAAAGATGAATTTGCAGCATGAAATCTGCAGTCTGTTTATTATATACGATACGAGTTCTTTTTTGAAAGATAGAAATTTATAAACGTATTGTTACAGTAAAGTGAATCTTCTGAAGTGGTTTCCTAAAATTCAGCGAGGTTCAAGATGTCAAGGTGATGTTACAATTAAATTCCTAAGAATTTAACTGGGAAAACGTTGGCAACGAATTAACCAGGGAACTGGCTCAATCGCGAGACTGACACTTCGCTTGTTAATTCCCTTTAAGACGGGAACAAGGCGACTAAAAAATACGACGTTCTTTGCCCTTTAACCTACGGTCTACGTCTACTACAGCGGCGGTTCTTCATCCATCAACAAGTTCTACTACGGTCTTAACAAGTTTCTGCGCTAACAACAAGACAAATAGTTTGTTCAACTACTTCCCGGCACCAGACAATTTCCTCAAGCACGCTCGTGGTGGCTGCGACTGCAGTTTCGCTCGGAAAGATAGCGGTATTTTACCACCGTGTCTAATTTCTGCGATTATATCATTAAAATGTATAATACTGCCACGTCAAAGTAGCTCGTATTGACGTTCGAACAGATCGTGAAGATTACACAAAGCTGCGAGCAACGATACTTTAACTGTCTGCCTAATTTATGCAATTATATCTCAATACATTCAAATTGATTTGAAACGCAACATCTCTTCGAGTGGAATGTATTGTGTTCGAAACATCGTATGACTCAATTTAAGGGGGCAGAACAGGGGCCAGGCTAACGTAAATTGTAAAAAATTTGTGCCAAGCAGAGATTAAAAACTAAGCAATTTCGTCAGAAATATTTTAAGGGGACAGCGTGACGGGCCTAAAAATTACGTATATTTTGAAGGGCTAGTAAAAAAAAACTACATATTAATTCGATTGACACGAGATTTTGTGGTTTATTTTAACACATTATGAATTGTAAAAAAACAACATTAAAAAAGAAAAAAAGAGGGCTCTTATTTAGCTTTTTAACAGCATCCTTTTACATAACTCTTTTTTACATTGTCTATCGGTGTGCATGATTCCAGCTAAACAGGATTAGTTGCAACAAAAAGGCAAAAAAAGTTCAAAAGTAAACAATATTCTCTAGGGATTGACGATCCAACATTTTCATTTCTGTGAAAATTATGAAAATAGCAGCTATTTGTTTTCGATGTATCGAATTTATGACCAAAATTTCTATATTTTTCGAAATTGTTAAAAATTAAAAAATGTTCGATCGTCAATCCTTAGTAAATGTTACACTAAAGATACGTACCAAGTTTCACAGTAATCGGTTGGTTAGATACCGAGATATCTTGTACACCGTTTCTAAACACCTAGTTTCGAGAAAAACGCGTTTAAAGTTTCAGGACGTCGTTTTTCATATGTATCCTTTACTTACTTTTTTTACTTATATATCGCGGCTCACAGTTCTTACAATTCACAACTAAATTGAATCCAAGTTTACCTAATATTCGTTTCACCAAAAATAATACTTGAACCACACGATTTACACCTTATAATACTGCTTAAAGTTGTAAACAGTGATGCAAATACAATTATTCTGTATCCGCGGATTTATTATTATACACCAAAATAAGTCGTTTCGAAGGCTAGGCTCTTTTGTATCTTATTTCTAAGACTTCAAACCACTATTTAAGACTTACAAATTTCAAATTGTCCCGGCCCCTTAAAGTGTAAGATAAGATAAGGCACGTGTCAACATCGTTCCACTCGTCAAAATTCTTCACCGAGAAACATCATCGCGCGATCGTCGATCGAGCTGTTTCGCTTGCTGCCTGCCAGCGGACTCGCTTGGAAATCGTGACGGACGAGCGTTTCGAGTGGCCGGAGAGAGTCGCGCGGCTAAAATTTTGAGAGAGCTTGCCGAGCAGCTGGTTCGCTGTCAAAGGAACGCGGATCGTCACGAGGGTCGTTAATTATTTCACGCGAGTTCCGCAGTCACCGGAGATGCCTACTTTCGTTTGCGTACGCGTGTTCAGCCTCGGGGAGCGTGGAACGCGCCGGCGAACGAAAGCGGATGCCGCGTATATCAACCCACGGCTCGCATGTTCGAGATGTCGAATTCCACCGAGCGCGGTTCTCGATGCATCAGCGATCAAAGAAACGAAAGAGGCCACCACGACCCTTGCCCTTCTTCTTCCTCGGCCCCTCTCCTCTCCTCGTCGATGCTCCTGCGTCGTCGTTTGCATCGTGCACTCGTGCGTTTTTCAACGCATCGGTTGTTGCCGCGTACAAGCTGGCCCCCCCGGATGCACGCTTTCCAGAGAGAGAGAGAGAGAAAGAGAGAAAGAGAGACCGACAAGTAAGTACACGCGTGGAACCAGCTAACCGTGCGGCAAGACATGTGCTCACTCGCTTCGAACAGTCAATTGCTGGGTGAATCTATCGTGATAGATGAGCGTGAAGCGGTTTGCGAGCGCTTGTGCGAGCTGCTTCGCTCTTCTCTGCTCGAAGGAATATTTTATTTCTTTTTTTCGTCCCTTTAGGTGATATTTCTGAGCGATGATTCCGGGGATTTTTGGCGAAGATAGATCGTTGTTGGTTTTTGGCCCCGTGATAAAAACGAGGAACAAAACGGTTTCATCGCAGGATTTTTAGGATAGGTTTTAATGTTTCAACGCTTGGGTCCGTGATTTATGAAACGAGTCGAGAAGTTTTTTGTGCAAACTGGTTACGATTAATTTTAGTTGGACGTTTTTAATACCGACGGATAGTTGAAGATTTAAATTTCTTTTATTTATTGGAAAATTTGCAAGACGCACTCTTTGGCACACTCTTTAAATTATGCTTCAACTTTTAAATATATAGAAGTCTGCAGCTGAAATATTATATTTATATATGATTGATTCGTTCATCGATTTTCCATAACCAGTAACAACTACGCTAATTTTGCTTATCAAATATTCCTTTGCCTTGTGTATCATCCAAATTTCATATAATACACATAATTCCATGAATCACAGCAGACAATTAGCAGACTGCAGATTTTCGCACAAATTACAAGAAATTTAAGAGCACGAAGAATACACAGATATCTTCAAAATACTAAATCAAATTCTTATCTGATTCGTGTAATCGGTGAAAACGATAGTCGTGAAATAGTAAGAACCGAAGTAGTCAATGACACTTTGGTCAGACAAGAATACAGTGACCCAATAGAGTTCGAACCATCGAACTGTCGCAGAAATCGAGGCTCCCGCTCGTCGACGCTTTACCGAATTATTCACGTTTCAGCGGTTGAGATAAATCGGCCGAAAGAAGACGGAACAAGAGGCAACAATTTTCCCCAATCGAATTTTCACCTGGCCCTTACGATTGGACATCGTCCGCATACATAAAGCGTGGTAACGACGCGTAGAGGCTGAGACAGCAGTGAGACTACTTTATTATAATGTTTCTCCTCTTTTGAAAAAAAAAAAGTTGCTGAATCGCTTCATTTTTTCAAGTTTCTGTCGTCAGTAAGAAGAGACACTTGCTTCAGTTCGAAGCGATAGAGATCGAGGAAAAATACGAAACGAACGTTCTATCGATGTGTATTGTTTCGTGACGCATCTGTGAGTGAACAACATGTTGCAAAAAAGTGTCAGAGGATATCATCTTTGACTGAACAAAATTGGCGTTTTCTTTTATTTAACGTTATTTATTAACAAATATTTTGATATTTTCCGGAGATGATTGTTTCAGTTGTATAGTAACACCCCCCCTGATTTCTTTATTAATTTCTTTTATTTATCTATTATTATTCCGATTTCGAATATTACTATTTTTTAGTTCATTAACACTGTCGGTGCTATATTGTTCAATTATTTAATTTCCCCGAAAAAGAAGTCCTCTAAATCCATCAACCACTGTCTTACGCATGAACGAAGATTACCATCTTTTCAACAATCTACCTCGCCTAAAAAACATTCGAAATAATCGCCACTTTTAATCCCCTAATTTCTGGAGACAGACGTCCGTGGCACGCGAGCAAAGAGTTCTTCATATTCGTTTTTCCGCGAGGACCGAGGGAACGATCGAACCAAACAAATCGACAGAGAGGAGCAGCATCGAGGAGAGATCGTGCTGCAACGTCGCCGCGAAGTGGAACGAAGAAAACTCGATATCTCGTGGGAGCAAACTCAGCGGGTCCCGGCTATTTTTCCTCCCTTAACCCGGGCCGTCGTTATCTTGACGTTACCTCCCCCCCCCCCGATCCCTCCCTCCTCCACCTCAGCCGATCTTAGCCACTGTTAACTCGTTCTCGATCCTTGGTACGATCCGGCCAATTCTTGCTGCCCTTGCATCGTCCGCCTCGCTGCCGCTTCTAATTCCTCTTCGACGAGCGCGCATCGTTGCTGGATGCCCCATATGTACGTCGAGGAGAAACGTGAAAAATTGCGACCATCACACACATACACACACACACACACACACACACACACGACACGCTGTGCACTCTTCAATCCTGATCTATCTCGGAAATGCTTCGTTACCAAAACGGATGGCGGCACCATCGCCGAAATATTCGATCGATAGGGGATAAGACGCCCCAGTTCGCGAAATTTGAGAGGCAAGTTGAGAGAGTCTGGTAGCCAAGGTGACTGGGTCGGATCACGCGGCGGAATTAATGATGAAACGGCAGACGGGCGTGATCCAATAGGACCCCAGGCCGTGAATTCAACAGAAGACGCTGGGTTCGCGAGATTGAAGAGCTATTGTTGACAAGGAACACGACGGATTCTATTTAAACGATGGGCTGGAAACTTGAATAACTTAGGACGATCGGTTTTCCGATCGCCGAACACACTCTGGACTTTCGGCACCGGGGTTTCTATTTTCCGGATCGATCCGCGGCAGGTCTGGCGAGTTATTTTTACTCGGTTATATATGCCGCGACACGTCGCGCAAAAGTTTTCTACGTTGTTGCGCATATTTCGTTAACTCGACGCGATTGAGATTTCGTTTTTCGACGATCCGACGTTTCATCTTCTGAAAAAGTATTTCATTCTTCGTTTGTTTATTTGCGACAAGACCTAATTGAGTATAATTGTTACGATTGATTATAGCAAAACCGAAAAATTATTAATTACCAATCGAGTGTCGTTGTTAAAAATTAATTGTAACAAGATTTAATTATTGACTAGTAATTGATTTTATTCTTTAAAAATTAAAATACAAGAAAAATGACGATACAGAATTCTTTTCAAATTTACCTCGTTCTTTTTTTTCAGTAAACAAACTTGTGAAAATAAATCATCCGTTTTCCAAAAAAAAACTGTACTCGCGCGACGTGATTAAGAAATTAATATAAAACGGAGTTGATCAGTTCTTGAAAAACTGACGTAAGTAAGAAATTCAAATATCATCGATCGTTTCGAAGGAAGGCAGTGATTTTCGCGTAACCTCGTGTCATTAGTTCAATTTCCACATAATCCAGGGAAAGATTCAATTTCGCTCGTGTTAGAAGTAGATCTCGAACTAGATCTCACGGTAGTAGTAAAAAGGTATTATCATAGCAATCTAGCACCGCCTAGCCACTTCGATACGAAAGAAAATTGTCGTTTCGAAACGAAGGCAGCGAAAAAACAGGCCACGTAATCGCTATAATTTCTACGAAATCGTTCTCTCCCGAGCTATTTGTACCCACGGTTCATTGCTATACGATCCGGATACAACCATCCACTCCTATTTTCGTTTAATTAAACTACGCTCCGCTCCAGGTGAATTTATACGGATGATCACACGTAACTTCAATCGTGAGTGTATTCGAGGCGACGTTCCACGCGATGCAAATACGATATTTTAAAAAGTCAACAATATTTCCTCGAGCTAAAAGATATATTGCCAATCGTTCCTCGGTGTTCCATTATATTCAAATTATTAAATTACTGTCAGGTGGAATCGGTTATTAAATTAAATCGCGATGAAGGAAATATATGTATACTTGTACCAAACAAAACACGGAACCAAGAAAACTCTCTGCTGACAAGAGGAAATAAAAGCACGTGACAAACGGTGTTTCCCCTTCGGATCATACGTGTAAACGTCTTCGCTTAATTCCCCGTCGTCTTGTCAATCCCCGGAACAACGAGAATGTCGTTCCCGATCGGAGCAAATCGGACGTCACGTCCGTTTCTGGTCGAGGATCACACGTGAACAGAGAGGAGGATACTTGCGGGACACGTGACGCGGCGGTGAAATCGCGCTCGTGCAGAAACGGTCGTACGATAATCGATTCGCGGCGATCGAAGAGGGGTGGTTCCGCATCTGGTCGAGCGGGATGGGAGAGCTTCGTGACCTTCGAGACTCGTTCCTTGCGAACGAATGGGCTACGCGACAAAGTGGAGTGGTACACGAATAAAAGATTTAGTCGTCTGCCGTTCGAGGGACCAAGCCACTCTCTCTCTCTCTCTCTCTCTCTAACTCTCGTTTCTCCCTTTCCTTTTCGTTTCTCATCTCTTTTCGTTTCTTCCTTTCGTGCTGCCATTTTCCAAGGAAAGTTCGTCCCGCAGACGACGCAGATGTCGCGTTGACTTTAGGCGAGCCGGTTTCGCGGCACGTATGCACCGAGGACGATTAAACTTTAAGGCTCCGGCGGTCGATCCACACACACACACACATACACACACACATAAACACACACATACACCGACGAACGATTCCTCGCCACATGGCGCGTTCCTCGCGAACCTCTCACGAAAGCTAGGCAGAAACTAGCTGCTCGCTCCGGATCCAGAGCGATACGGCGAAGCAATTCGAGACACGTTTCGATGTAACTTCCGGCCGCGTGTCCGCGCGCGTCACCCCCACAGACAAGATCGAAGGAAGTTTCTTCGAATTGGACGAGAGGACTGTTAATTTATGCGTCGAAACCGGTATTCGGCGACACAGAGAGCGAACGCAAACCCGTTCCAGCAGTTGATCTCAACTGATTCGCCTAAGCCGATCATCTGCCCACTTTTCGCTTCGGATTAAAGTCCGCGTGAACGTGCTGGATGACAATGTCGATCGGAGGGAAGCATTCGAAATTGAATTCACAGAGAGTTCGCGACCGGGACACGAAACTCGAACTGTTTACTTAGCTTCCTTCTTTTCCGGTGATTCACGATCGCAAAGCTTCCGCCGTGAGTGAGAGTGTGTGAGAGAGAGAAAGAGGGAGAGAGAGGATGGAATCGAGGAGAAAAACTTGAGAATCGCGAGTCACCGGTGATTTTGTATGCAGCTGCGAGTGACAGTGCTTCTTAAGGCTTACCATCTCCCGCGGCTCATAAATTATTAATTTTTCTCGAGTCAGGCTGCCGAGGGACGCAGATGCGCGTCAGAAAGTTGATTATTCGGGACAACTTGCCGTAATAAATCAAGGGGAACAGTTTCTAGATTTCGATGCTCAATTGGCTGCCTCTCTCTCTTTCTCGAGAAAGAGGATTACATTATTCCTCTCCTTCCTCCGATTTTTGCATCTTGAACGTCAGGTTTGAGTTTGAATTTGAATCTCTAGGTTTCGTGCACAGACGGTGGAAATTGGGTGCTCTTGAAATGAATTCGCTAGTTCGCTAAACGATCCGAGATTCTGTTTCTTGTTTGTGGATTAAAGAATAGCATTGAAATAATAAATTTCTTGCAATTTTTAAGTTTTTCGAACCCAGAGCGAAAGAATTTGATGGTACGTGACGAATCGTACGATAGACGCGGACATGCAGGATAAAGCACAATATCGATGCACGGGTGTAGAGGCATTTGCTGGTACGTGACGAATCGCACGGCAGACGTACCCGTGTCGGATGAGAGACAATATCGAAGCACGAGAGTGGTCGGCGAACGTCGATCGGCAATCGTCGAAAGAAGGCGGTGTCATCGAGAAATTAAGCCAGCAAACCGAAATTTTGGAACAATTTCCTTGCAAATAGAGCAATCATTCTTTTTACACGTACCTGATGCAAAGAAAACCTTGCCACGAATTTAAATATTTTAATCATACATACATCTTCTCGTCTTATTTTAAATGTATGTGAAATATTCGAGACAAATATATACATCTTCTTTTCTAATTTGAAATTCTTTAATTTTAAACGTAAAATAATTATAATATAAATCTAGCAGCTGGGTCACAATTGGACAGAATCGAATTTAACAATACTCTATAAATTTAAAGATTTTAATACACCTATTAAAAGATTATAAATATGTATAAACCTATAATATGACATAAATTACCAGAGTGCAAAATGCTAGCAATAAATCAAACCTACCAACTGACTTACAATTAAAGGATCAAATTCAACTGACAACACTCCACAAATATAAATATAATCAATCAAAAGACATATAATTTAATGGTATGTGTATTATTTAAATTATGATTAAACTACGTCTTCTTGGTATTTATTTTATTTATAGGTAATTTTTACACGTCAGAAATGTTTCAAAATCATCAGAATATACATTGTACGTACACCTTGCTGAAATTACGAAAATTCACAGGGACGAAAAACACGTGGCGTGCAACGGCAAACGAAGTCGAACCCTACGATCGCAATATCTTAGAACCAATTGCACGGCCTCCGGGGCGGCCTCCGGAACATTTTGCCACGCCGTCCATAACACCGAAGACATTCCAAGTGGCCAGGGAGGTATCCAAACCGGGACACACTCGGTACGCGATTCGAGTGAAATTGCACGATTTACGAGAACGCGGCCGGAGCGTTTCGCTGTTTCGAACGTGGGGAAACATTTCAGAGAGCTGCCCCTGCTGCACGGACGGTTCACATAACGCTTCCCCCGCGACTGGAAAGTGTTCTTCAGTTCGTGGAACCGGCGGTGGGTGAAGAACGAGGCCGGGTGATGAGGTCACGTTGCATCTTTAGACTAGCCGTCGTCCTGCATATCAAGGTCTGTGTCCTGGATGTAGTGGAAAACGTTGCACAGACGTCCCCGATCCCGCTAGCTTCGTCTCGTTTGCGGAGTATGAGAGGTTTTCATTTGTACACGAGAGCATCGCGGTGAATCGTAACACCGAGGAGAGGTTTGATTTTTAGCGGACGTAAAAATTTCGCGACACGACCGCCCGATTAACGAAGATAAAGGATTTATTTGCGGGAGATTGTGTTTCGTTTTTTCTCTCTTTTTTTCTTTAAAATTTAAACAGGTGCATTTAAATGAATGTTTCCCTGTTTCAACGTCATTTACACACAGTTGAAGTGATTTCCGAACAACTGTGGATGCATCTTCTAAAGAGATAAACATTTTCTGGTTTCATTATTGGGAGCTAAAAGTTTTAGAATTTAAAAGTTGCTCGAAACTGTCGAATAGCGTATCATTTGAAAAATACTTTAGTCTTTAAGTTTTTTGATTTTTAATTAAATCCTTAATTTTCCACGTACGATTGTACTTGAGAAATTTTGAGACGTTCCAAACTTCCAAAATTGAAATCGCACAAAACTAGAATGTTCACAATGATCAATAACAAGATTTTGATATTTTTATTATAAATCTTTTGATATTAAACGTATGTCATTTCTAAAAAAAAAAAATCACCTTCCTTAACAAGATCGATAGTTGACGAGAGAAAATTAAATGGGCGACACAAATTCAAGCCCCGAAGAAATGACCGCGATAAAAATGTACAATTTATTTAAAAGCAGCGAGAAACCGAGGATTTGCGCCAGAATTTTCTTCTCTGCTTCTCACTCTCTCGTACTTCGTACAGAGAATAACGATTTGAAGTTTAAAACCTCGTGAGATCTATCGGACAACGAAATTCTATTTTCCTTGCCCGAATCAGGGCTTGCACGGTGAGCTTTACTTTCGAAAAGTCTGTGTTTCCGGAACGATTGAACGCGAGCCTAGCTTTATGCATTTTGCCAGGGAAAAGCGAACAGTGTTTACGAGCCACCTTTTACGCGACCGATATCTACAGGCGACAAAAATGGATTTCACGTAGCACGGCTTTACGTGCGTAACTTCGTCATTTGTTTTCGCCCTTTCACGCGGAATGCAGAACGGTCGCTATAAAATTCCATGCCTTGTTGCCTGCGCTACTTTCTACCAAGCGATCTCTGTGTCGCGTATTACCAACCGACACAAAAGATACGTATACATTAAAAAAGAGAAAGAGAGAGAGAGAGAGAGAGAGAGAGAATGAAAAGCAAAATTTTCAAAACTTCTCTCAGAACCATTTATTCGTTATTTCCATGATATTTATGACTTTCGCGATTCTGAATAATTCTCATGGATTATTTCATGGATGAAAAGACATCTTCTTTCACTTTATAAGATAAAATATAAAAATAGAAAAAATATGGGAAATTACGAGCTATCCACTTGTCTGGTGTGAGAAATAATTATAAAAATACAAAGAAGAGATTCAAAATTTGCGACTTGCAACTTGTCATATTATCACATACATAATACAGGCTGTCTCCACTTTTTCCGGAATAATTTTCCCAATGAAGTAAAAATAGGGAAAAGATGTCAAGGAAAAAAATAAATTCTTTGTCAACCTCTTGCGCTGAAATGACGTGCAACGTATGTCGAGAATTTTTCGTTCCACGATTGTAATATTCTCTCAGCTTTAAGTATAATCAAGTAAAACAAAATAGCCAAAACAAATAATAAATTTATCACTTCTCAATAATTTCTATCCAGCGATATCATAGCCGACGAGTTCAAGAAAAAAGCCACGAATTATCGTATACGATTTGGTCACGCGTTATGGTCCGCAATCAGTTGCCCACAGCGCAACTGGTAAAGGGACTACAACTATTGACAAACTATTACAAACAGAAGAGAGCTGTAATTTAACCGAAAATTCAAGCTGGTCATGGTCACAGCTGTGAGAAACTGTAAATTTTTTTTTTTTTTTTTGTTTGGAATTCCTAAATTCACGAAAGCGAATATGATCGACGTCCTCTGAAAGTCCCAGAGACAATCAGGACAGAGCGACGTCATCTCGATCGGTACAAATGGGAAAAGGGTCGCGGCACGATTGTACGAGCATTAATCGTATCAGTCTGTCTAGCCGCGGCGCGAAGTGTCGCGTTAAGGCGAGTAAATTAGCGTCTGAGAGGGTCGAGTTCCCGGAGCTGGGAAGCCAAGGCACGTTTCGCCCTGATGTCGAGCGTTTCGCGGACGGGCGAAACCGAGGACCGGAGGGCGTAAATTGGCGGCGGGAGACACCGCGGATGGAAATATGTCTCGCCTCAAGAACGTCAGGGACTTGTTGAATGGGGGGGCAGGGGGCTCTGTCGCGAACAATGGCAGCTTTAATTGAAGAACGCCGCGGCCTACTCTCTCAGGAAGGTAGCGCGTCCACGCGCGCGTCGTTTCCAGAACGTAAAACGGGCAAGAGGAGGCGAGATTTATGCGATTCCGACGGAGCGATACGCACGCGATCGCGACGCGTTTCGAAAGTACCGTTCGATGCTACCGGAAACCTTTCCGGCGGCGACCTCTTCCGATAACTTCGTCTCGGGGAAAGAAAAGTGGTAGATACGATCGATGAAGAATTAGTTGAGAATCGAAGAGTTGAGCAGCGATGGAGACGGAGATTCATAATGGAAACTCTGTTCTCACTGACGTTTGTATTACCTTATATTATTATGTTTTATTATATCGTTGTTCATTCTGATCTATGTTGAAACGTTGTCTGAAACGAGCTTCAGAAAAAACATTTTTCTTCCTTCACTTAACAGAGAAACTCATATATTTGTTTGGATTATAAGTTATATTAAATATTAATTTAGATTACCAATTAAATTAGAATTTCATTCGACGAGGAATATTCAGTCAGAATTTCGCGATAGCTTCGTGCAAAATCGGAATGAAATAAAATGGAAAATAAGAAAAGCAGCGTGTTACATTTACCTTGCGACAGAAATTAAAACAGATTATATTCGAGTGCTTTCGTGCATGCAAAATCGTCTGAATTTATCATTTCAGTTTCTTTATTCCGTAGCTTAATTGTTCCGTCGTGAAAAATTTCTAGGACATTTGTATTCCGTGTTCTAATTAATTTCGTGTTGGTATATATGTTTATTCTGATACATTTACATTAGTATTTTTACAAACAACTTGTCAATGATATTTTACACAGCATATTGATAAATGATGATGTATTGAGCTTAGTAAGCGTAAAAATTGGATGTATATCGGACGTAATATAACGGTTGTATCTACGATAGTATCGCGAGTGCCACGAATGTCGCAGTTTAATGGCAACGATTTTTTCTTGCAACGTTGCTGCTCTATTTTTTACACAAGCTCGTTTGACATGCTCCGTTGCGATTTTCTATTCCATTCGCGTGCGAAATTGTTGTTTCCGCTGTCCCATGGGTGCGAATCTCGTTTGCTAGACATTTTTGTTACGTATCGTGTTTTCTAACTGATGTATCACGCTTTCTAAAAAAAAAAAATCCCCGCTTTTAATAATTTGAGGAAAAACACACGAATTTCTCAATCTCCTAAATATTGCGGATTTTCAATGAAATTCTGATACACTCTTTAGAACTCTCATTTTCCTTTAAAATTTGAAGTTAAAATTACGTTCATTAAAATTATATAATCTTAACTAACCTACTGTCTTCGAATTTTCCTCGTTCTTCTTTAATTTCAATCTCTTCTTACGAAATTGATCATTTTCTTTTCAAATTTCAGATTAATGACATGATTCTAAAAAAACATTTCGTACCGGTTGATTTTGTACGTAACACGTTCCATCGTTGGTAGTTACCATAATCAGAATCATATCACATCATTTGATCGCAAATTTATGACAGGATTGATTTTATGACGCGTGAGGTTCTTCCGGCGGAAGAAGGATACGCGTGTTCGATTTACGTTCGATCGGCGCGACGTCTGATAGGCCGACAACGATGAAGCTGTTATGCTAATAACCAAGTCCGATCGATACTCTGAACAAGTTACATTAAACGAGACCATCCATCCAAGTTGCAAACAGACTTATTGTGTATATAGTTAATTAATTAATTTACGTAGCGTAAGCAGGCATGAATTAATTAATGGCTGAATGTAACACATTAAGTAAATATGTGCGTACCGACATTAGATATCGAAAAACATAAAAAATTATACACGAGATGGTGCTTGTTTTTAAGAAGTTGACAATCATTTTCTAATTAAAAAAAAAAAAAAAAAAAAAAAAAACAGAAAAATAGAAAAGAAATCACATTTATTCAAAAGCTAAAAAAAATTTTCATTTTTTCAAATCCAAAAACTTTATTAGATTAATTGCGTAATGATTCATCTTCGTTTGTATTCTATATTCAAAGATTCTGATATATTGTGAACAGTATAGTAACGATCTATTGTTCAAATAAAAGAAACAAATTTTTCAAAATTTATGCTTGTCTGAATCGTTTCACTTTACGCTCCGTCGTGCTTTTTACATAAAAGTTGTGACTGTTATCAACATTACAACATGTTAACTATCTATAAAGTAATACAAAGATCTCTAATCGTTCTAAAATAAACGACAAAATTGTTCAAATATGGCTGTTTACGCGTATAATTACGCGTTTAACTATCAAAATGTAGTTAGGAGTTTTATGAAAACGAGTGTTTAAGCGTGGCTGGAAAAGTTGTTTCGACGACTGCGGTTCTTTCTCCGCCAATTAAACTAAACAGGCATTCGTCAGATAACGCGACCATCTGACGAAAAACTTCGGACAATAATGCAACGAAGAGAAACTACATTCGTCCAAACACGATTCACGAAAACTGCTCTCGAACTGAAACTTTAATTCACCCAGAGACAACGTCGATATCCCCCGCGAAAAAAATTTCATTTCGAAAGAGAAGGTTCCACTTTATTTTCTTTCCTTGAGCGTCTGCAGTAAACAAGCCATATGAATGTTTTCTACAGTGTTGAAAGTACTGCACTTTTCGAAAAGTTACAAATAAACAGCGGATTTTTTATGCATCTTATCTGATTTTCTGTAGGAAAATGTCTAAACATCTAAATTATAGTATTCGTTATAATATTTAATGAACGAACCTTCTATCTATAATAGATTATCTTTCTTAAATTATATTCACAAAAATATGAATTTAAAATAATTATTAATGATACTAAAAATTTTTAATCATGTTCATGAAAATATTCATTTACGTAAGTAGTCACAGCTTATTTATAATATACAAATTTTAGTTGATTAATTAACTTCCTTTGTTATTGTTGACTTTGGTTTTAAATCAAATTGTATTAACAATAATTTGTATTTGCACAAGCTAATGCAATAAATATTATTTCTGCTTCATTCGCGATGTTATTTGAACGGTCACCATAATTTACCTATTTAAACATGCTTGAACATGAGTTGCTTCGCACAGATAAAATCATAATGGCTATTTACAAATTTACGACAGCATCTATAAATTTATCCGAAATTAGGGCTTTACTGTATCGATACACAGTAAAACAACGCGTCGTGAAATTTTACACCAACTGAGCAAAAATATAAATTCATGCCCTGAAGGTCTGAAATATCTGATTTACGAGAGTTTAGAATATCACGGGTGACACGTTCAAAGTCTGTAAAATTCCAACTACCTTTTCCCGTGCTCGCATGTACAACAGTATCAAAATTCACTTAACTCGTTTGAAGTGTTCAATTTTATATCCTTTACAGAGTTCGAAAATAAATTCATTTTTATATTGACTTTTCTCTAAAATAGAAAATACAAAAAAGTGACAATACATCACTGACCATTGTACCATTATTGTCATTCGATGAAATAGAAAAATCAAAATATTAAAACAAAATACTTGAATCTTTGTCTCGAGCTGAGTATTTTGTATAGGCTAATATTCGAAAAAGTCACGTAGGTATGTATATGTGTACTAAATTCAAATTTCAACAGAGAGAACTAATCTAATTTCAGCTTAATTGCATAATTTTTAAATAACAACCCGGCCATTAACGCCCTTCTGAAACATCCGTTTACATCTCATCTTCTATTAACAACGTTGACAGAACTTCCAGTATCTCCTATTAACGTTGTTACGAAGGGGCCACTTAGTATTCATCAGTACATACACTCTTATTAAACTTAAACTCCTTTCCAAACGATTTGAAAAAATAATGTACCTCGCGTTGCCACGGAAGAATGTACAACGCAACGTGCTTCCCCGCAGAATAATCTCTTCGTGACGTTCAAAACGACCGCGATACTAAAAACGGAATCTTATTTCCCATTAGCCACGCTGAAACGACAAAAAGAGAGCCTCGGGATGAAACTCCATGTACATGAATGCCAGCGCACGTCTGTCAAACGTGTCAACCGTATATAACTGCGGCGAGCATCCTAGCAACCGTTATCGGTCAGTTAATTTGCGTTTTATACGCTTTTCATTAAGGCACGTTGCATATGCGATAAGCGCACGTGGCACGACACGCTGCGAACGTCGGCTCGTCCTCCATCTTCCTTTTACTCTCTAGTTTTCAGCCACGACGCAACCTTTTTAGGCGAGTTTCCCTCATGAGGAAAAACATTTACCATACCTCCCGACCATCCTTCTCACCCCCTGTCTCATCTTTCTCCTTTTTTCTTCCCCCCTCTTTCTTTTTCCTCTTTTGTTCCTTCTGCTCCTCGCTTGCCTCGGTCTATCTATCTTTCTTTCTTTCCTTTCCTTTCCTTTCCTTTCCTTTCACGGGCTTCTTCGCCCGGGTTTTTTCATTTGCCCGAGATGGAGACTCCGAGAAAGGAGAGGAGAGGCCAGTACTAATTAAATCCAGCGGCGTTGCGCAAGGAAACGACCTAACGTCGCCGCATTTTTCTAGCGACCCGAGAATCTCACGGCTACACGCGCGCCTTGTTTCTTAATTAAAAATACAGCGCGACTGGAGAACGTTCGATTACGCTCCCGGAAATCGACGCCCCTTGTCAACGGGGGATAACGAAGCCAGGCTACTTCGAGGCTGATTGCCAACGCCAGATCGCCTCGCAATGCGGCGAATAAAAGGTTTAAAGCCTGCCTTCCGACACCTCCTATCGGACATCTCGAAGGA
The DNA here is from genome assembly GCF_011392965.1 of Frieseomelitta varia. Lineage (NCBI taxonomy): Eukaryota > Metazoa > Arthropoda > Insecta > Hymenoptera > Apidae > Frieseomelitta > Frieseomelitta varia. The sequence continues at coordinate 75,525 of NW_025110297.1, read as the reverse complement.
AATCACTTGCCCTTTACGACTGCACGAAAGCAAAGGTGACGAAATCTGGCATTTTAATTCTTTTACTTTGAAGTGTTACAAATATAGATTGCAGTTATATAATTAAGCGATGAAAACCATACTATAAACTATATTTATAGTATTTCAAAGTATAGATATATAAAGTATAGACTACAAATAATAATACAGATTATAGGTTACACAATATAAATAATTTATATAATCAAGCCATACTGTAATCTATAATTTATAATATTTCAAAGAATGGATAAAAATATAAATTACAAATAATAATATTACAAATAATAAATAATAATTAGTAATAATACTAACAATAGATACAGATTATATTTACATAATCAGGCAATGAAAACCATACTATAATCTACGTTTGTAATATTTGAAAGTGGACGAATTACAAAGATAAATCAAGTTGAATTGAAGCAAGAAATCTTACAACATATTTTTCATAAGTTGAGAAACGATACCTTTTGTTATTAACTTGCTGAAAGATGAGTAAATAATTAATCGAACGATGCAAATATATAGGAATGCAGTGTTGCAGTTTCAAGTTGCGCGACTTCGAGTAGAATGAGCGGCGAGCCGTGCGATGTCAGACACATCCGACAACTCGCAGTGGCAAGCGTATCACAGTCATAAATTCAATTGCATCACAGGAAGTTCCATTTCTCTTTTCCTTCTGTATTATAAAATTTATTAATACGTTTACTCGTACGTTCGTAGATTTTTATTCGAAACAATGATCGTCGATAAAGTCAAGCTCAACTTGATATGAAAATTGTTTCCATTCGTGTAGAGAGAAGAAATTTTCGTATAATATTTCAGACAGTTGGTACAGATTAATAGATTATTGTTATGATATAACGAATTATATATTCTCGCAGCCACAAAAAAAAAAAAAAAAAAAAAAAAAAACGAGATCGTCACCTCATCAAATTCACCGCCGAGCTATTCGAAAATTCTTTCGCAAGCCCAAAGCGTATCGCAGCACGCATACTTCCCGACACACATACGAACTTTGTAAAACTTCCACACATGTCCAGGAGACGAACAAGTCGAGCCAGAGGCTAAGTTTCCGAAATATGCTGTGGAAAGTCGACGGCCACGGATGAATGAGGAAAGCGCATTCACGAGAGAGAGAGAGAGAGAGTAAGAGAGAAATCGAGAGGGAAGAGAGTGGGAGTGGCAACGACCCTTATAATCGCGCTCTAAGCCGAGGCAGTTTATCTCGCTCCACCGAATGAATAATACAGCGGCCAGAAATGTAATTGGACGAGCCCGTATAAAGGCAGAAAGGCCGAAAGTAGAAACGGACACGCAAAGGAAACAAGCTACCACCGGCAAAAATACGAACCTGAAGAGTCGACCGCGCGCAGAATGTATGGTTCCTAATTATTTCGTGCGCGTTCATTCTCTCTCTCTCTCTTTCTTTCTCGTCTTAAGTTCGCTGCTTATGGTTCTTCACGTTGAAATAGATTTCAATGATATAAAAGAACAAAAAAAAAAAAAAAAAAGGGCAGAAAAAGAAGAAAAAGAAGAATATTAACCTCCTGCGCTGGAATGACGTGCCACGCATGTCGAGAATTTTTTGCTCCAAAATTGTAATATTTTCTCAGTTATAAGTATACGTAAGTAAAATAAAATAGGCAAACCAAATAATAAACTTATTACTCTTCAATAATTTCTATCCAGTGACTTTTATACCGACGAGTTCGAAAAGAAAGCAACGAATTGCATTGTATACGGTTTGGTCACTCGTTATGGTCCGCAATCAGTTGCCACAGCGCAAGCGGTTAAGGATTAAGTCCAATATCTACGAATATTCACGAATCACAAGTGAAGTTGGACGTACGATATAAATGATCTCTTGCAAACGCTAAAAATCGCCCATCTGTGAGGATTCCCAGATCTAAATGATGTATTGCCAAACCATTGTTCAACCATGTTGAGTGCAAATAAGGTCTCGGTGACAAAAGTCGATCAACCCAAATGTTAAGTGAAATATGCCTCGTGTTAGTCGCAGTAAAAAAGTCCAGAGTGGGGGAAACTTCTGACGCCCGAGCCGAGAGGCCGACACTTATGGAAACTTCGACCTCGCAGTTACTCGAGGTACTCTCGATCCCATCTCTGGTAACCGGAGAGCCTACGGAAGCGGAAGAATATTTTCTCGCGCAAGAGAACGCCGGTTGGCTGGAGAAAAAATGGCACCGGGCAGCGGCGGTTACGACGAATGATATACTGGAACAGTTTTCACGGGGGCCTGGCCGAAGCGGGCCTGGGTTGCCAGCCTGTTTATGGGCTTGCAACGTGCAGTTTTCACTCGGTATCGAGGGAAAGGGGGAGGGCCGGGAGAGTATTTTCCAACGCCGTTAATAACGGAGAAAGCACTTGCCCGGGACCGGGTCTGCCGGGCTGAATGTTACAACGGACGTTTATAATCTTGCCGGCAGGGAAATTGCGATGCAACCCTGCCCCGACGATGCCAGTGCCGAAAAATTCTGCGCACAATCTCACGCGGCTACGCGTCTAATTAATTGCTACCTCGTTCGCGGATGCGTTCTCGGTTACTTTCTCCGTGAATTTCGATGGACATTGATTCATTCGGTCCGTGATTCGGTTTTATGATTTTACGAAAGTACGAATCGTTTGGACGAATAGAAAAGTATGTACGAATGTAACGAATAAAGTCACCTTTCTGCGGCTTGGATTTTTTTTATTGCGGCAGACAATTTGCAAAGGCGATTTATTTACTTTGATGACTTTTTGTTTTTCGAGCTAATAATGACTGTCAAGAATATAAAATCGAGCTGAGCTATCGATACATTAGCACGTGACACCGGACTAGAGAGGGTGAAATTACGCAACTCCAAGTAGAATAGGCGCTATTATGTCAGACATAAAGAAAAAATAGTATAATATTCAGTATTTCGTTAAATGATTCTGATCAACAATCAAATCCCTATTTCTTACTCTTTCAAATCTACGATCTCTTTCTTTTAATATTTTTGAGGACCAGAGACACAGTGAGTTACGAAATCTATTTAAAAATTAGTGTTCAAAGATTCATAATAGCGAGTGTTAGATACTGCCGGTTAAAACTAATTTTAACGACGACGTGACATTTAAAAAGCTCGCGTGTTTTATCCACGTAGCAGCACCCTTCACTGTCTGTTTCTAGTTAATCACATCGCGTAAGCGAACCTTAACTCTCATTATGTTCCTTTACGATAAAAAAAAAAGAGAATCAACAGCACACATACATGCATACGGTATTTATAAGAAAACATGAATCCCTGTACAAGTTCTGTTTCTCCAAATCTACGTATAAATCCACGGTCTAGCAACATCATTGTTTTCATCAAAAGAAAGATATACTTGCGACGCAGATTCGTCTATATCTGAAGCAACAAAGGCAACCTTTCCGCGCCACGTGAATTTGGATGTTACGTAGAAAGGCCGAAATGAAATTTCAAGGAAGGCAAGAGCGAGTGCAAGAACGCGAGGGTTGAACGAACATTGGAAATTGCGTTGAACGTAACGCTCACCGCAGCCGAATATGTACAGTTCATACTAATGGAAACGTATCGTAATATCACATCTGCACTTCCGACTACAAATTGGTTCTTTAAGCCAATACCGCCCTGTTACCGTCTGAGTAACCGTGCCCGTGATTATTCGCCGACAATTAGAAACTCTTACCGGCCGTCTTATCGTGGAAATTCCACGAATTTGGAATTTCGCCGCCTCGCGAATACAATACAAAACAGTTTGACCGAGACCGAGGGGTGGTCCGCGTTAAATAAACTCGATTCGACAACGAAGACAGCTTCCGTTCGCGAATTTTATCGCAATAAATATTTAAATAATCCCGCTGCTAATTTAAATTTTTTAAATTTCTTTTAATTAATCTTTTACTCATTAAGCAATAGTTAATCTCGAACGAATCCTTAAATTAATTTAAGTTAATTGAATTATTCTAACGAAGGTTTTCAGAATTTCACGAGACAATGTTCACGATTGTTGTGTATAATAGTATCATAAACGACTCTTTTAATTAATTTTTTACTCATTAAGCGATAGTTAATCTCGAATGAATCCGTTTAAATTAATTTAAGTTAATTCAATTATTCTAACGAAGGTTTTCAGAATTTCACGAGACAATGTCGGCGACTGTCGAGTATAATAGTATCATAAACGACTCGTTTATGACAAATGGAATGCGTTTTTGCTGTTTGTGGAAACGTGTATCCACTTAAATATTCGTCTTATCACGGCACGCAGAATGTTGTTACCTCATCGCTGCAACATAGTTGGAAATTTAAGTTGGCTGGAGCCAGGTCGCGAAGTTGCAATCGAGGATTAGGTAAATACATTTCACGGCGTGTAGTAATTATCTTGTCACGCTCAGGTCTAGGTCTTCGGAGCGGAATACACGTCGCAAAGTACACAGCCGCCGCTTCGTACAATATTCCCGACGATCGTACTTACTGATGGCCCGTGCCTTTACTACGTACTCTATTATGTTGATAGAAGGACAATTAGCTCTCGGATGACGTTGACATCGTAAGCAACCGGGAAATTAATTGCGAGACAAATGCCGGCAACAAGGCAACTCGACGAAAAGACAGCTGCCGCTTATATATCAGTTTAATTACCACTGAGAATAGGACGTGCCCGTTGACAAACAGCTCGAACACGATCGAATGCAACTCGAACGCGCATTTCGCGCGTCATGGCGCCTCTTTCGTAAACAGGAAAATACGCTGAAAAATAATTTCCATTTTACCGCTCGTAAAATCATAATTTACGCAACGATGTCTCCGTTTCCAGTACCACGATCATAACGTAGCATGATAGCCAGTGCGTTATCGCGTTCCTTGACATCCACGGATCGGTTAATTGAAATTGCTCAGAATTGACAGCCGCCGAATTAAAGCGCACCGAACGATATAGTTCGACGCGTGTATATCTAAATGAGATTCGTTACTGAACGCTCGTATTACTGCCACACGTCCAATGAAATTATTTTATGCATGTTATATACACAGGCTTGGTCGTCGTTATAAAATTACGAGAACGTTATTTTTCTTTTTTTTTCTTTTTTTAAACACTAGCTTTTTCGTCGATGTTTCATAGATTTACGATGGCACATTTTTTGAGATTGATTGATCGATTGGAGGATTCATTTTTTTTTTTTTAAATAGAAGTTTGTATTCTTTATGACACTTTTTTACAATTTGCATTTTAATTTTTCTGCTGCAAATTTTGTACTTTGGTCACGGGTAGTTTTAGTATTAATTATTGTCACCTTACGGAGAGTTCTCCGATTATTAATTTTACACGATATATATGATTGAAACAGATTATTAAGAGAATGGTTAATTCACTACCTGCTAGTTTGAATAATTTATTTAGTATATTATACGCAGTCTGCAGATTTAATTATTAATCTCTTTCGCGAAAAAAAATGTAAAACAAAATAAAGTTTGAACACATTTTAATAATCCAACATAAATTTCTGAACTGAGCTGACTTAATCATGAACTCTATGGCCGTGACCAGGCTGGTGAATTAATATAAATTTCATTTCTATGAAAGCATCAGATAAAAACAGTGAGAGGGAAGAAAGAAGGACCCTAAATAAAAATCAAATCCTGATTACTCCAACACAAATTACCCAACTTTATCTGAGAGGTAAATGAAAATGAATTCCATCCCTGTGAATAACAAATTTCTTTTTTTTTTTTTTTGAAAAGAGAGTATAGAGAAGGACCGATAGACGAGAAGAAAGGAAGTTCGATAAAGGACATCCCGATGACCATCCTTACATACGCGGTGTGTATTGGCACGCGTTTGGTAGTCGATGCTAGACTTCAGCCAGGAAGCCGTGCACAACGAGATAACGGCTGCACGTCACGAGCACACTTCACGCAGGAGGAGTCCACACCAGCAAGGACGAAGGTTCACGCCAAGAACGATAACGTTATCGTGCCTTGCCTCCTCGTTATCGGCCCTTCGAAACCGCCACCCCTCGCCGTTCACGAATGAACTTTCAAGGTAATCGACTCTGCGCAAGGCAGGGAGGGGAAGGTGGACTCGTGGTCTGCACGCTAAACAGGCGTCGCGCGTGTGCCACCCTTTGAACACGCTGTTGCTTCGGCTACGTTGCGGTTAGAACAAACATGGGAAAATTATGAGCCTCGCGTCGACCAACTTGCTCGCGCGCGAATAATTGATCTCGTGAATGGGAACGGGGTTACGTGCATTGGTTTCCTAATGCCGCCGGGGGGGATGAAAAGGGTAACTCGAGAAGTTTTTTTAATGCCACTGCGTGACCATCGAGGTGAAATGACTTTTTCTCTATGAAGGTTGATGAAAATTCAACATTTCCTTCTTTTTCCTATTTTTCCTTGTCTCTGTGTCTAATGAATTTTGTATGAAATTTGGAATCGTGTGGATTGGTGTCAAAATCTCGATGCATTTGTTTTTAACAACATCGATCCGTTAAGGACCAAGCGACGTTCTAAATACAACGATTTATTAAAATTTCGTCAAGATTGTAAAATTGAAGGGAAAACGTTAAGTGGATCTTGGAATTTTCTTTCGTAGCTACAGTGTTACGAGATCGGAAAAATGTTCAAACAACTAACAATTCATATGAATTTTATATATTATATATAGACACATATTACAGTAAGAGTGAACATTAAACTCTGCTACAGTTTCTCGAATTTTTCACGTTTGAATCATACTTTTTAATAAGATATTTAATGTTTTAAAATCTGACAAAAAGTCGAAACAAAAATCAATGATGGCTCAATTTCAAAACATTTGCCAACAATGTGAAAAGTGTGAAAATAAATTGGACTGGTGGCAATTTATATTTGTAAAAATAAAAAAAGGATACACGATGGTAATGGGATTGAATAAATTAAAAAAGGAGATAAATAGTGGAGAGACGAAGGCGTGAAGAACGAATTTTATAATTATTTTCACTTATTATTGTTTTTAATTCCTCGTTTCTCTACCTATGTTTGTGTACTTTAACGAATTCCATTTAATTAACACCGCAAGAGAACGACAATGGAGTATGAAATAATACACGTTACTTCTGATTTGCATGAAAACACGGTATAAAAAGTATAAAAACGCTTAAGGACCTTCCGCGATATAAGAGTTTATTCTTTACGAGACACTTCTTTTCTTCAGAGTCTGCGCTTTCACTTTTATTGCTCTGTCAGTTGTTTCGCGAGACACAATAAATGAAACCGAGAGACAGACGGAGAGAGAGAGAGAGAGAGAGAAAGAGAGAGAAATATTTTAATGAAAGAAGCTGAGAAACGGTTTGTCTGGTAAAATTTAGCACCCGAGCTTTATTGTTTAATCAAATGAATTCTCTTTCGAACGTGAAAGGTCGAACTTTTGTGCGAATCTCGTTTGATGGGAATGGTTCCGGCGCGAGAGGAACGTGTCAAATTTTTATAGCACGCCTGTCAGTAGGAAAAACACCGACGTAAAAAGAAAAACAGGAAAGGAAAATTCTTCTCACACCTCGTCAAAGAGCTGCGAAAGCTCCGCAATTTCACAATGAATTGTTAACTCAACATCCATTATTTCGAAATTACTCGCTTCTCGAAAAGAAAGATGAGACGCTATCGTGCTTTAAGCCGTGTATTCTTTTTCTTTCAGACTTTGGATTAAATTTTTGTTTCTGTCTTAAATACGTGATGATGCGTTTGCCTTCTTAACCGAAGATTGCGTTAACGAGACCTTAATTCTATTTGAAATTTCTTTTCACTCAATTTACGCTGTTAAATTCTATTCTTTTAATACTGCAGCTATGAAAGAAACTTTCAATGGATTCTCAATATTTTTGTCCGATTATATCTTTCACCTCTGAAGAGCTCTGTAATTTTAGAAAATTTCGAGAAATTGTCATTTGGACAGATTACTTTCTTCTTAAGCGAGTTTATTTTCATTTCTATAATTCAGATGAGAGAGGAAATGGGGAGACAGTGAAAATAAAAAAAATTTGACGTGTAACAAATCAATAAACTAGCTTTTCATCCGATGAAAAATAGAAATTGACAGTATTTAATTTATTACTTTTGTTTCAACGCAAAGACTGCTTAAATATTAAAATCAAACGAATGTAACCAACGCAGTGAATAGAATGCTGTATGCAACGAGAGTTGGAATTGCAGAAACGAGAAACGAATGATAAAAAAAAAAAAAAAAGAAAAAAAACTGATTCGAACGCGGAAAATGCAACTTTTATCGATAGAAGTTAAATATTGAAACTCTTAATTTTACACGACGTTCGACGCTAGAATAAAAATAAACCTGAAAGGATGTGTTTACAAATCGCCGACAAAATCGATATCTCAATCGAGAAGTTGTACGCAGCGCACGGCAACTGTTATTGTAACGTGATTTATGCCCGGAAAGTAAATTCAGCCGGATACACTCTCGAGCGTGCAAAGTTATAGTTCCGCCGCACTCTTCTGGCTTTTAACTAATAAACCGATCTCGCAAAATGACGCGAGTCTATAGTTTATTTCGACTGAAACCACTTTTCAGACTGGTAGACCAATATTTGTTTTGAAGTTTTGAAGATTCTTTTTTTTTTTTTTGAGTTATTTACAAAGGCTCTCGAATTTCTCTAAACTTTCGTCCAACATGACAATGTTGTACAACACTGGATGTTCCAATTTTTTTTTTTTTTTTTCTCCCTGAAACAAAGGGAAATACAAGAGAAAATGTCAACTGTCGATTCAGAAGAATTTGATTGTAATGAAAAGCTCGTTAGGAGATCTCTTTTCTATGACTTAACTGTGACAGTCATGTTTAAAGTTTCGAAATTTTTTTATATTACGCAAATACCGTAAGTTCGAAGTATCAATACTGGTTAAAACTGCTTTTACGTTTTAATAATTACGTTTTAATAATAATAACATGAATATTTTATACATCGAAATTGTTTCCCTTTACAATGCAGAAATATTTAAAATCAAAGTTGTAAGTGTGTTAATCGAAAAATGAGAGAATACAAGTCAAATTTTGATCGAAACAATATCGGTAATCGTAAGTGACATCAATTATCAAAAGTACTACGTACTTCGAAGTCAAAATCTAGCACTTTGAATCTGAATATTATAAATGCCCTTCAAAACTAATTGCCCATCAAAGACAGAGAATATTCTTACTTCGTTATCGCGAGACAACGCACGTAACAAGTTTATTTCGTTCAGAAAGCGAACGCGCTCCAAACTCCCGAGATTCTTCTTCAAACTAACAATTCCTCCAATGATATCTTCGAATATCTTCGCCAACCGCTCTGAATATCCGGGTAGCACCAGTTACCTCCGAGACGTAACTCACGAATTTTACCCTGACCCAGCACACCGGCACTATTATGCGTCTAACTCGAATGTATCTGGATGCAGGCTCGCGGAACAACCGCATAGGCAGGATGCTGTTAATTCAAACGGCTTACTTAATTTACAAATCACGCGCGTGTTTCGTTCGCACGCGGCGGAGGATGGCCCCGCGTTACCATATCGCAGCCACCGCTAATGATTTCGTCTGGCAGCGGGGCGCCTGGTCTCTCAGGGAAAGTTGAAGTCTCCGGAAGTAGCACGCTCGCCATCGCCGCGTGTTTTAGTTAAACACGGCGAGGATATAGTACGTACCGCGAGAAGGAGAACGAGAAACGGAGGCCGCGGCTAAATTAATGCGGGATACGTCTGTTTTCAGCGGCCGGGCTGTCTCTCAAGTGCACGCTCGACGAATACAGCCGTTCCCATAAAATACACACGCTCGGCTATACCGACAGACAACCAGACAGTCAGACACGCGGTGAATTCCGCTTGATGCTAGATACGCGCGCCGCCGTTGAAATTAGATTGTTAGGCGAGCATCGATTATTGACAAACGGGTCGGTGTGTGTGTATTCAAACCCTTCGGGCGGACGCGTCGCTTTTCAGCAACTGTCTGTACACCGGCTGTGGGACACTGTACTATCATTGCCGTGAAATTCCTCGCCGACTGTACTTTTTACGTTTCAGAAGAGCGGAGATTGTTACGTTACGAAAATACGTGTATGTGTGTCAAAGTTGACGATACGTACCGCAGATTCAGCGTGTCAAATTGGGAATCTTTAGACATTTCTTTTTTCTTTTCTTGCAACTGTCAAATAAGTTGACACTTACATTGTTAGAGAATTTACAATCAGACGCGTGTTAAGTCTCAGTTAGTTCCGAGAGTGCGAGAAAATTTCCTATTGGAAGATCTTATTATACATAAGAGAACTCTCAAGAGATTTTATGACGAGCTTACTGATCAGTAGTTCAAGTTAGTTAATCATCCAGAATCAAATTCAGTTTTAATGACAAATTCAGGTACAGATGTTCAATTAAGAATTCAGTAGTCAATAATCCTTCGAACTCGATCGTCCTTAGTTACCTTAGTTATTCAGACAGAATCACGTTATTGCGTAACAAAGACGGTATAAAAAGTGACAGAAACAAAGGCACTAGTCGTTCGTGTCCTCAACAACGCGAAAGAGTGGAGACAAAGAGAACGTAGATATATTTCTGAAGATTATTTCTAAAAGAGATAATGACTTGCTTAATCTCCTGTGAACTAAAATTTCATTTACGCGCGGGGAGGGGGGGGGGGGAGAAGAGTTTTCCTTACTTTTGCCCCTCTTTTGTCTCTCGTTGTCAATACGACGTTTTAAAATATTAAAATTCCACTCTGTTTTCATTTTCAGCGGATGAACATCACCGTACAATCTAGATCCCTTTCCCATTCTCTGCTCGTTCCCTGTTCCTTCAATCTAAGAGCTAATTTAATCTGCATATCTTTTGAGCCTGAATCAAACTACAGTCGAGATCGTTTGAAGATTGAATGCTTGATTGAAGGGGAAATACGAAAGATAACAGAGGAGGTATCTTTAATCAACACGGAAGATTATTCGAGATCCCGAGTGCGGAATTATGTAACCCTTGACTAAATCGTTGATCAGAGGGCAAGGTATTGCAAAAATCTTAGAAAACTTTTGCATTCTAGCTCGAATTTCATCAAACTCAAATTGCTCGCGAAAGTATTTGAACATATCGAACATTTCGAAATTTCATTGAGTTTCTCGTGTCGCAAAACCACGAATCTTTTACGATCGTTAACAAACGAAAATAAAGTGTTCTCGATTAAATTCAAAATGTAAGTGAGATCGAGACGATGGAAGAAAGAGAAGCGAACGTGACGATATCCAGATTGACGGTATTATGGAATTTTCGTCACGCGATCGTCCGTTCAACCTCCAGCAGCTGTTTAGATCGACTGGATGTTTTCATGGTGCTCCTAATGGACACTTGAACCTCGATCGAACGGCTGACAAGAACGGCCCGCTTTTTGCAGAAAGTTGAACCGCTGGATCGCGAAACTTTCATCATTACGGCCACCCGCCGGGCAAATAGGTCGTGCAATATGTAGAGGGAGGGTTGTATCGCGACAGATGCAAGAAGATGATCAATTACACCGTAAAACAGGGAACACCGGTTCGCGGGAAGGACGACTTTTATTCCGGCGCATCGATTCCTTCGGTCTATCGTACGCTCCTTACCGTGAACTTTTCTCCTCGCGTAGAGAAGGCGCGAACAATGAAGCGCGAATTATGTCGTTACACGCCGGAGATCGGATCGTTAGAGTACTATCAAGAATTTCGAAATGTCTTTTCGCCGGTAGTCTTGCGAAACCTGGCAGAGAGGATCGCCGAGGCTGATTAACATACGTCGTTATCGTTCGTTCGCCGTGAATCATTTACAAATGAAATTCCACGGACTCGGGCGTTTGTATTCAACATATTTCACTCGATTTCACTTTCGCTCGGAATTTTACGAACGAGTCGGCATTTCATGTTCGATATTTCAAATTCGCGTATGAAATACCCTGGCGTTGAATATCAAACAAGCGGCATTAAATCGCGAAATTCAAAATTACAAAGTGAAACATTCGACTGCTCGATGTTTCGTTGAAGTTGTTGAAACTTAATTAAGTCGTCCAACTCCGTTCGAAATCTCCGCCCAGGGCCCTGGACACAACTTTTTGTCATTTTAATGGCAGACTCGGAGCCTCAAAACGAATTGCGGTAACTCGAATCGGCGGAATCTTAGGGAACAAACAGGGCAACAACGGGGTCGCAACGGGGGGAGGAACTCAATCAGCGAAAATTAATATTCGTTCCCGGGGAAATTCCGCAAGCGCGCTGCTCGAAATGCCGGAAACACTTTGTCAATGGTGGGGGTTGCCGCCCTTCGGCAAGTTTCCCTTCAGCAATTATTCGAGACATGCTTCGTTAATTTTCTATCACCGCGAGGCCCCTCGTTACCGCTCGTCCTCAAACAAGGTAACACCGCTAACAACTGGTCAACTCGATCCAACCCTCGCCCCACGCGGTTCCTGCCACGCAGAATTGATACGACCCATTTCGAAACGGCGCGGTCAACCTTCATCGATCATCGGGCCGAATTTCTATGATACACGGCCTACCAATTACAAGAACGTAGTTAGTTGTCTTTCGATGGGACACGAACGCCAAGTCGCCAGCTGTTCATCCAAACGATGAATCTCACAGATCGAATCGAATCGAATCGAATCGAATCGAATCTAATCTGTCGAACCGCGGACGATAAACCGCGCCGTAGAAAATCAGATAACGCGCATTGTGCAACAGAATAAGCTTTGGATTCCTCGTTAATATCCGCTCCGGTATCCCTCGTTACGCGTCGCGTTGCCCGGTTACCACCCGGTTTCACTTGCCAGAGACGCTTAAACGAAGCCTCGCGCGCGCTGTTGTATATCCGCGTGGAACGCGGCCGAATAATCGACGATGTAACTCTACTCGACTCCGTGGAACTTTCCATGCGATCTGTGGATCGCGTATCGTGCAATTAGAGCGAATTGGAATGATACGCGAGCGAGGGGATATAAATATAAGTATTACGGAATGAGCGAATCACGTTGCGTGTGTTGAAATTAGAAGGAAGTGAAGAAAACGAAGAGAAGTTATTGTTAGTTTGGAAATTTCTTGATTTGTTTTCATATTTGTATTCAGCAAGAAAATGAAGAAAATAATAAATGAAAACGTCTTGGTTGATGATACGCTTTTCTCAGAATTTTCTATCTTTCCTAAAACGAGAGATAACAACGCAGACGTAGTTTACTGTTTCGTTTTATAATTAATAATTAAGTACAGAAAACAGAATAATACATGGGAAAATTTTAATTATTCAATCGTTACTTCGTTCTATATATTTTATTTCATTCGTTATTGAAGGGGATCAGTTCTTCAGCCCTTAGAATTCATTAAAATTAACAAGAATGAAAAAATTTTCAGTTGCACAAGTCGTGGTGTTCCTTTTCAGAATTTCGCGTCTCTTTTAAAGAGAAAGATAATAACACAGAGGCAACTTTTTTGCTCCATTTCATTTTCCACGTAATTAAATAGAGTGAGGTTAATTAAGTATGGAAGTAACAAGAGACTGGATAGGTGTTCCACGAGGCAGGAATTCAAGAAAATTCCAAACATAACAGAGAAGCTTCTGATCGCGGAATTTTAATTACTGTATTCTGTTAAATCTTCAGCCACGCTGAAACTTTATTCCCCCCCCCCCCCCCCCCCCCCCCCCCCTCACGCGAACAATGAAAAAAGATTCATTAGCCGTTTAGCAATTTTGCGAAGAAGAACTTCTACGTGTCTCTAGTTTTTAATGATAAAAAAGGAAAACTGGGACCGGTGATTTTGACGAGCTTGCCAGTTCTGGCGTTAAAAGGACGCTGTTTAATTTCGAGAAAAGCACGAAGATTGAAACGAGAGACCACTCACGTTAATTACATTTTCATCAAAATTAAAAAAATCGCTTGAATGAAAAAAAGAAAAAAATACGATCGAGTGAAAAATAAACCAAGATCTTCAGATCTACGAACAATGTATCTTTTGGAAATCCATCGTGTAATTATTGTCTTTAATTATAACATCCAACGAATGTTTAAAACACGCGATAGAACAGACAGAAAATAAACAATCAGTAATATAACTGTTATTGCATTAACATTCTTAAACTATAATTTATTAATTTATACAATAATTTATCAACAGTATTTTATTGTCTTTGTTAACCAGAGTACCTAACCAATCGAACAAAAAACAAGTCAACACATCCAAATCCATAAAAGCTATATTTTTCAAAAATTCATTAAATTGTCAGAACCTGTTGTCTTCTCGAATCGCAGCATCTTCCGAGACACGTGACCGAAGGAAAGTAATAGGCGAGCTTGATTAAACCGTTCATCTTCGGATGGTCCACGTTCTAGTTAGACGCTGCAATCTCGTCCAAGATTTAATCGCGTCGCAACGAACAAAACTGGAAGATAAGACGCGTCGCGTACGCGGCAATCTCTCGACGAAGTAGCCGAGCAACTCTCGCTCGTTCGTCGACATCTGGTTTCGTTCCATTCTACGTGTTTCGAAGTTGAGTCGAACAGCCTGTACCTGGCGATATTTAGCTCTCTCTCGTTTCAATCGATATGCAGAGAATCAAAAGAGACGCGTGACAAACACGATTAAATAAGTTGGGCATAATATAATTATACATCACGAGGCGCAAACGACGTAGTAGATCCAGAATTGGTAAAATAGTTATATACATAAAATTATTGAAAATCTTTCAAGGCCTAGACAATAATATTATTAACGCTTCGTCTATAATTTCATAAAATTATAAAACTTGGAAAGAAGTGATAACGATGGGAAAAATACTGAACGAGTTCTCTGAAATTTTCCAATATTAAAATATAAAATTTGATAATATAAATCGATCGGGAAATATTGTTGCGTCAATGTAACGTTGGTTCTTAATGGATTAATTATTTCATTTTGTTTAGATCCATCGCAATCGTTTGGAAAACTATTGGTCATAGTATCGATAAGACTCATAGTGGTTATGTTTCAAAAAATTGATTATTAAGTAAGTAAGTATTAATATAAGTTGTAAATAAGTATTAATATAAGTTGATCAACTAGGAATCAACTTGAATCACAATATATTGAAAAGTTGAAGTCTAATGGTGAAATTGGAGTTCTCCAAATTTCGATTTCTATCACTGTCACGCATATTCAGGTTAACGTAATCGATCTGTTGTTTGTTACCTATCTGTTTTCTTTAAAGATAGAGAATTCATGTTCGAATCTTTCGAACTAGAAAGAGGACACTTTACACAAAAATATAACAAAATTTATTTTGATAACGGAGTATCAATTCGACGACAGTTTGCACAGGAGTACACGAAGTTTCGAAATACACGAGCGTGTGTGCGAGACGAGACGAGAAAGAACCCGAGGGAACTGAGAAACAGACGACTCTGCTGTATAAACCGAGACGGCTGTATAAGCCACGATAAAGCAGACAAGAGAAAAAAAACAAGAAAAACGACAATAAGAAAACGAAAACGGATACACGCAACGCTCGTGAAATCGAAGAAAGAATAAAGCATCGTAGCAGTTCTTTGCATCGCTCGGAGCGTGTTGCCACACCGGTGCCCGTATAATTCGCGTATTTATTTAGAATAAATCAATGGCAACATCGATTGATAAATATTTGGAATGCAGCAGCGAGGGCTGCAAAGCTATGCTTTTTTACCAAGAGAGAATATTTTAGAGAAATTTCGACTTGTTGCTTCGATGGAATTGCGAATATTGTAATACTGTAATATTTCAAGCTCGCACTCGGAAAATCGAGAGACTCTTACTGTTGATAATTGAAATTTTTACGATGGAATACACCGTGTCTACGTTATCAAAATTCTACAACTGATGAAATTATATAAAATCAACACGATCTGTGGCAAACAGAAACTCTGCATCCATTAATTTATCTTTTAATTTTCTTTCTGATCCATCAAAAAGATCGCAAAGAAGACACAAGCACCAAATCGTATATTATTGCAAATTTATCATATTTTATAAAATTGATCGTTCTTTATAAAATGATCTTGGACGACGTCAGTCTATTCCTTCAGGTTCTAACAGTGATTCAAGATTTTACTCTCGAAGAAAAGCCATCAGCTTCGCAGCAGAACAGTATCAACAAGTCCCTCCGAATCCATTTTCAGCGTATCACCGGCCCAAACACAGAAATGTAACTCCGCGTCGTACATCATCGCCAACGTCGTCGTCCTAAACGTACCTAGAGCAGCTACCATCGGCGTGAACCAGAATCGCGCGAAAAACCAGAAGAACACCAGAGCGGTTTAAACGTCTCTGCAGTGGCAGGGCCCGAGCAGCACTCGAGCAATCCAGCAGCAAGCAGACTAGCGGCAGCGTATTCCATGGCATTTCTTTTTTCTTTTTTTTTTTCTTTCTTTCCGCCAGCGACCGATGCGTCGCGTTTCTGCCTTTATTTCCATAGACGACATTCACGAGCGCGCGGTGTGTGCTCGCCGATTCACGGAACGAACGCCTTCAGAAAACTCGGGGCGCGCGTGTTGCGAGGAACGTAGCACGACGCGAGAGAGAGGGAGGAGAGGAGAGGAGAGGAGAGGAGAGGACGAACACGAACGACGGGGGTGGAAAAAGGGGTAGACGAGATAAACGAACGACGTGCGCGCGAGCGTGTCGAGGCGGAAACCGGTGGAAACAGGGTTGCAGCCAGAGGGTTGGAAAGAGTGCATTAAAGCGGCGACACAGAGCGACAATGTTCACGGGACAAAAACCGACACGAGCGAAGATTTGCTTTGGGAACGGCGCTCCGGGTTTGGAGAACCGTGGGGGCTGCGCGCTCGACGTCGGGGGGCCAGGCGCAGAGAACCCGGCTCGATGCGACGGACGAAGAAGAAGCTAAAACCCTTTAACGTGAACGCGGCAAATGGAGTCGGTTCTCCGCTCTCCTTCGTGTGGAGGAGATGGCCGACAACCGTTTCGGTCGTCGTCGCGAAAACGCGCGCTCTATACAGAAAGGAGCCGGTCTAAACCGCGGCACAATAAACAGCTGCTCGAAGCGCGCTGCCAAGCTTATTGGTGAAAAGAGACGGGAAATTTGGGTAGACGAGGAGGGAACTCGCGCTCGAGTGGCAATCGACGAGCAAAGAGCATTCGGGACCAAAGTTCCCGGCGACGCGGCTTTTAATCATCGCGCGAACTTCTTTCTCGCGTCGCGACGCGGAATTGCGGAATTCCTTTTCTTTGGAAACGAGACAAAGAAAGGTCTTCTTTTTTGTTTTTTAGATAAAGATAGGTTTCGTGTGACAATCGCGTTTGAGATTTACTTGTAATTAAATTGAGAGAGTTGATTTGTAGAAAGCGTCAGTCTGATGATAGTCGAGACATAGAAAATCAACAGTTTTTTTAAGTATTAAATTCCAAACGAACGGATCAGTGCTTCCGAAAAACATAAAATGCTTTGTGATTCTAAACGTTCCAAATATGTGACTGTTATTAAAGCTGAGCTATTGAATTTAATGTCAATAAATGGACAGAGAGAGTGTATTTTTACGCGTTTGTAGGAAACTTGAAGATGCAGAAATATAGAAATAACCAACATTTCGTTTGATATTTCTTTCAATTAATTTTCTTACGCTGTTGAAAGAAAATTCTAGGGATTCGTTTATTTAATGCCGAAGAAATTTCTTAACTCGACGAGAGCCGTTCTTTCATTTTCATTTTCGCGTGACTCAACGGATTGCGACGGTAATTTGTTCGAGGCGTTCAGGATTCGCCGGAGCGGTTTAAAACGCGTGGTTAAAGATTCGAAAAGTTGAAGCTTTAATCAGCGACCCCGTCAAAACAGTTTTCGGGTGGTGGGGCTTGGCAATTTCGTTCGGCGAAACGTTTCGTCCCAAAAAGGAAGTTTAATCGCCACGCGTAATTAGAGAATTAACAAGGCAGAAAATAGGTTGCGCGAGTTTACAGCTGTACGCGTACGCGTTACGAGGCTAGAAGGCTGTACGACAGTCGATGTTTTATGGAGATAAATGAAATTCAAATTTATGCCCGTAAATGTACGAACGTTCGTACCGCCCGCCGTAAATTTAGGCACGGATTATACACCGTTTAGCTTTACCCGCGTTGGAAACGATTCTGCCCAGCCTCCGATTTCGCGAATGCCCCGTTTTCTGATTCGACGCGCTTCTTTTGCTCTGGATTATTCCATAAATAAGCACGATTCGTAGAATAAATGAAAGCTAATACAATAAATCATTTTATAGGAGAACGATTTTAAATTTGAATAAGAAATTCCAGAGAAAAATTATCTCTGGGTTGGTCGTTCCGAAAATATCAATGGAACGGATTAATATTCATGAAGCTCATTGGAAACCACGAGTGAAAAATAGTACAACAAGTACACAAAATTAATTCGCATACTTTTCTTAAAAATGAACCACGCTTGGCCACGTTCTATTCATATCTTCAAATTATTCTTCCCAAACTCGACCAATAATTTTAACTTGAAAGTAGTGAATAACTTATTTACAATGACCGACGCATGACTGTAAATAATCAACTTGAAAGTACAATAACGCTGTACGCATTCAGAAGAGACGCCTACGAAACGATTTCTACGTCTCTTCGCTTCTCAAACTTACACTCCCTTGCGTTTGGGGGGAAAAAGATATTGCAGACTGCGCGCACAATGCACCCGCATTCAAAATCATTTGATTTCTTCGTGTAATATTCTTCGAGAAAAGCAAAGACAGAACGTTAAAATACTCGCTTAATCTTCCAGGCGCGTTTGAAAGGCGGCGGGGCGCAGCGCCGGCTTTCATTCATACATTTTTCACTTATTTTATCGCGCAGACCCGCGATAAAAAGGCTGAAGTATTGTTGCGCATTCACGAACCGCCCTCTATTATTCCTCACACCCGACAATTCAACGACAACCAATCTTTTTCCCCATTTCTCGTTAACCGTTGTTTACGCGTGAAAATAAGTACAATGCCAGCCAGGAATCATAGCCCCGATGAAAAGGTTATAAAACACGGGATCAATTTTTCTACAGCAGTTAGTAACATTGTTTGCCGTGCAAACAACGCTCCGCTGAAAGATTGAATTAGACCCGCGAACAAAAGGCAAATGAATTCGACATATGTACCGTGCAAAATTCTTCTCGCCGCGGTGATCTCTGCCTTTTTAAAAAAACTGATCATCGCGTATCGCGAATTATCGTATCGATTAGTCGCAAACAAATCGCGCGACGTTTCTTTCCCCGTGCCTCTCGTCGAATTTTTATCAACCTTTAACTTTCCGGACTGTTTCCGCTGACGATGGAAAAACTGTAAAAGTCTAATCGCGCGGATTGATCGTAATGCGTTTTTGAACCTACGTGTTACGGCGCAGCGCGACGGTGAACGATCGTTCTCTCGTCGTGCCTTTTACAGCCGCCGGAGAGATGTTTTTATGAATGAAATCAAGATATAAAATAAATACTTATATTTCACAAATTATTATACAAATGTAATGAATGTGGGTGTGTCATGAGTCGGGAGAGGGCACGCTAGGATTTCTCGTGACTGACTGACCGGTATGTGCTGCGTGAATCTACGATTTTATGGCCACAGCCAAGTATCCCTTTTCCCAGGCTGGGCTTTCTTTCTGCCCTACCGAGCCTTTCCACATCCTGTCTCTCCCTCCAAGGCCAGAGAAACTGTCCTTAGATGAGAGTATGACATGACATCTGGCAATTCTCGGCAGGGTCGAGGCTTCTTAGGAATTGACCTGGCTGACCGCCACGGAGGGTTCTGTTCTGCGCCAGAACACTACGGCTTCAAGCTTAACCTAACTTTTGAAATTTTTAAAATTGTACCGCACTCAAGACGAAAATATTGACATTATAGAAGGGACGGAATATAGAGGGATGATTGGGAAGAGAGAGAGGAGGGTGGGAAGCAGGAATCAGAGGATGTGAGGGCAGATCGGAGAAGGAAAACAAAGTAGGGTAGGAAGAAAATGGTGAGGAGCGAATAGGGCAAGGAAAAATGATAATAATACAAAGAATAAGGCCAAAGATAGGGTGAAGGGAAGGAAAGGGGTATAATTAGATATAAGAGCGGGCCTAATGGAATATATAGTAGGATGTTAGCTATGGTGTAATTAAGTAGTGATTGTTATATTATTTAATATTATTATATGTTATTATTATATTATATCATATTATTAATATATTCGATATTAGGGAATGATATGTGAATGGAAGTTATATGATGCTAGGCTAGTGAATGATTATTGTATTTATTTCTAAGAAGACTGTATGGAGGTTGAGAAGGAGCGAAAATTGTAATCCTAAGGGAAAACAATAAAGACCTATCTATCTATCTATAAATATAGAAATTATTGTAAGTATCATTTACTGGTAGATTTATTTTGAAGAATAAACGTCAATCCATTTTCATTCATTAGAAACAAATAATAGAAATAATTCGTAGAATAAAATTTGACGAACTACAGTTCACCAAATGTCTGAAATTATGTATATTTTTAAAATCCACTAATTACACGCTGATCAATTGTTCGAAACAATACCGCATACCAAAATAATATAAAATAATATTGAACACCTCAGAATATTTTGAAGAATATTCGATACCTCAGGATAAATTGTCGTTGCACTAAAATTGTTTTTAAACTTGAATGTTAAAAAGTTTCTTAAATGAAGCATACTCTGAAAATGTCAGGTTTCATTCAAGTTCCATCGCGCGCGGTGATAGTTTATCGATTCTCATGACCTCCAAAAGTGACATTAACTTCTCGTGGCGGAGTGCGTTGGCTTCACGGTTAACGGTTCTGGTAACGGCTCCAAGAAACTATTTCAACACGTCAACGCCGTCACTTTGATGAAATATCACCATTCTTCGATCTGTCACGACTAAGAGATCTAATTAAAACGATTACAGAATTTTCAATCCGCGAGAAGAAACTATCAGACTGTATTTAAACATTAATTTCACTTTTTTGCTCGCGCTCTTTTGTTAATATAAATGAAAATATTATTAGAAAATGGCTTGTGTGCCATGTCACTTAATTTAATGTCAAGGAATACAATTTAATCAGTTGTGTTATTGCAGAAAATACATTTCTTTCTCTTCCTCAGTCGCGTAATATTTTATTCTCAAAACCAATAGCAACGATATTGTGATATCAAATATTTATTCTAATCACAACTGAAGAGTCGAAAGCAGTGTAATTGTAATTGTCATTTGTTCAACAATCTATTATATAAAGCTCATTGCAAACAAGTCTCTTACTTTTATCTATTAACTACTGTCAGTCGCTAATTGGCTAATTAACCATGATTAGAGAAGAAAAAAAATTAATCAAAAGCAAATATATATATAAATCTATTCAATTCCTTTCGATTAAAATCATTTTGAAAATCGTGCCACGCTTTCCCACAGTGAAAATTCGAAACTACGTCACCCGAGCATAGAAAGTTGAACGCGACAAACGCGCTCAAACGCGGTACGTCACACGCGGCAAAGTATCCGCGCGCACAAAGGGGATTTCGTCTGTTTGACGTACACAATTTTTACGTTTTAATTAATACGAGCACCAACGCTACACGAAGCCGAGAGTTCGAAGCTTTCTGCCGCCGGGAGAAAGAAACGGAAATGTTCAAACGGGGACGCGGAAAACGTCCCGGCGAGAGAAACGTGAACAGAGGAACTGAAACTCTCTAACGGAGATGATTTCAGAATCGATGAGAGCGATTACGAAAACCCACCACTGGTGAAAGACCTATCGGGAAAATTTGTCTAGTCGCGATATAATTTCACCGGATACTATCTACGAGCTCAAAGGGCCTCTGCAGCACCCCTTGTGCAATAATATCGAATTTGAATCGCAAAGGGCCGCACGATGATGCACGCCCGCGCGAATAACTCGATATGTAGAAAAATGACATTTCCCGAGGTATCTTTCCCGAAATGCAGGGAAATTCACTGACACCGAAACGATATTTGTCTCTGGATTTTTAACGACCGGCAAAGCGACAAAATGGCCAAGTGATCGCGAAAGGCAATAAGAGCACGGCCAACTTTCGTAATGCTTTAAAAATATAAATTTTTATCGGCAGCTTGAGCTTCTTCGAGCAATGTATTATGCAATACATAGTTGTCGTAGCGACAACGACATTCCGATTAATATGCAAAAATCTGTTTTCACTTGGAAGAATTATTATTTCAAAAGTTAATTGTAAGACTAATGATAGGTATACTGTTCGATGGAAAATAATAAAATCCGTTTTATTTTTTTTAATACTGAACTGCATAAAAGCTTTTCTTTTCTTATTCCGTTGATCTAGATATTTAAAACATTTTATAATAATAATATTCAGTATGTACGTTAGAACATATTTAACGTGTTTGAAGAAAACCGCCGCATGAATGGGTAATGTATACTGAAAAAGAGAAAAGGAAAGATATTTGCACTGTGTATTATACTTCTTGATAAATACATATTATGAAAGTGAAAATGGAGCAAGCAGACATCTCTGTAAAAAAGAAATTCCTCAAAAACGAGGAAAAATAAAACTCTTCATACAAGTAACCTGCCAATCTTATTTATTAATACTCGTTGAATCTATCGACAGAATAAATATCACCAACAATATCAAGTTTATGTCATTTTATCTTCAAACAACTGACTGAAATAGCAATTTCATCAACTAACGTTTAATTATCTTACACATTTGACAACCATTACAGAAAAAAACAACATTTAAAATTAAAATTTCACTGTACCACTATATCTACAATTTTCTCTCTCATGACATTTGAAATAAAATATAAAATATTTTAATTCATCTAACAACAGTAAATCAAAGAGTAAGCTAAGTGCGTCGTTACCACGAAGATATTTGACGAAAACTAGTATCGTCTGGCTTTAGATTAATCCAAGGCCGATCCTTGCCTTCTTTTTTGCAGCCTCCAAGGATCATCGTTATTAATAACTCGGCTGGGTTTCGCTGACACCCACGGTCACGAGATAGCTAGTTAACGAAAGAAAGTGCGATTGCTTAATCCATCATCGGATGAAGGTCACCCGTGATCGCGATAACGAGTTTTATTTACTGGTAAAAATATATTTAACATCGTTTATCGGGATAGTTATCAGCCAAAGACAGCGGTTATCAGCGTCGTTAGTCGTAAGGAAACTTCTACTGGATTTTCGAAAAATATTTATATTTCGTAAAAAGTAACTCGCCCATTGATATAATTCAATGGGACGGTTCGATTTGATTTTTGTAAAATTTTCTTAGCGTAAGGTCAAATTTTTTTTTACGTCAGAATAATTGTAAGTAATACGTTAAATTCAATTTTTTTTTTACGTCAGAATTTAAGTTAAAATCAGTTTTTTTTTTTACGTCAGAATAATTGTAAGTAATACGTCAAGTTCAATTGTGAATAATTTCCAAGCGATGACCTATCGAAAGCCAAAATGACTCCATTCTTTTGAATTCAGTAAATCTTACAATTCCACTAGTACAACATTTAAAGAAGAAATGTGAATTCATTTCTTGCAGAAAAAGATGACATAAATAATAGTAAATTTCCAGATAAATTATAAAATGCTTGTAACTTTACTTTCCAATTTTAGGCTTCACCCCAGTGTGATTTTTGAATGCTTCATGATCGAATCTTAGAATATTCAAACCTCGAATGGCTCAATCTTCTACATTCGTCAAATACAATTAACCAAAGAAAGCGACTGTCTATCAATATCTATTGTTAGTCGAGAAAATTTATTTTTCATGAGATATTCGAAAACGATAGGTGTAGGGACTTATGGGTACGAACGTTACTGGTCCATGAAATCGCCATCGATCAACCGGTCGAAGTGCGAGTTTGTCACTTCTGGATCGAGGGGCAATTAATTTTGGCGAACGACTTCGTGGATCGGACAGCGAAGCACGTAAGTAAACCAGCTGTCAAATCCGATTTCTGACGCGTTGTCGAGGATCTGAATTCATGCGAGGTCGTCAAGATTCCTCGATGATCAACCGACAATCAACCAAGATTTTATTTCAGACGACGGGAACGCGCTTGCATCGTCGTAAAGAAATCGGTAAAGAACACGCTTTGATAGAGCAATTAACTGGACTGCAAATTATTACACATTTATGAAGAAATGAGCACATTTTTGTAAAATATCGTGTAAAATATCGAAAGTAGAATACTTGTTATAATATTCAGTAACGAGAACGAATTCTTGTTTCACTTCCACTACTTTAGTCAGCTGCATGAAAATTGTATAGCAATGAACGTTCACGAAAGAAAACAAAAAAAATCCACGAACCGCGAAATAATGTTGTGATATTAGCAACGTCATTATCAGAACATATAATGTCTAATTAATAGTCACTTGGATTTTAGTATTGCATAATATTCCGTAATTAACGCTTTTCGTTGAATATCTCTTAATTTTTCCTGGTTTGGAAGAATGGTGGGATAATTCTTGAAATTGTAAAAACTAATTACGAAACTGTTCTACGCGTATGTGTCAATTGCCAGTATATTACAATATAAAATTTCGCGGACGTTGTACGCGATTTAAAACCCGCGAGGGGATTTAATTCGTTACTGAAATGTTACTCGAGAAGAATTATTTTAAATAACTTCCATTAGCTGTCCAGTGAGACTCGACGTGACGATAAGTTGTAGTCTATCCTGTTTTGACTTTAACATTAAGAATATTTACTGTTTCAAGATAAAATACTATCAAGTTGCATTATATATAGCATTTTAAGATTTCAAAAGGAATAATGACATTCCAAGTAAGATCATTTTTATTTACAATTGCAAAATTTTAAAATATCGAACAGGCAGTTATACTTAAAAATGAAATGAATCTCGTTCGGAGAGAAAAATTTGCCTCCGTATCTCTGTATAGCCTACGTGTGCGTAGAAAAATGTGTCGTTAAAAAAAATCGAGTTCACCGATTACAAATAGAAGAAATGCGAATTTCACGAGCACGTTTGGCGGATCATTGACCGGATCGTCTGTTTATGCGTGTTTCTTGCTGGCAGATCGTTCGTTCCAATCACGTGAGAGCAGCACGTTTCGCGTTCGACTGAACCATCGACGTGCAAACCTTCCTGCTCGGCGAGATGTTGCGATTCAAACGGATTTGCTACTGCCAACTATATGGGCGAACTTTGATCATGGGAACACCTTTTGAATCGTTCTGCAGTTACAAGGACTAATTACTCGCTTTCAACATCCCCTAATCCCACCATGGAAACACGCGAAGTATGTCACGTTAAATTACAAATGAATGTTGCAACATATGTGACGAAAAATAAAGTCGAAGAATTACAGTTAGTTGAGAGCTGATCGAAAATTTTCACAGATTATGAATATTCGAACTTCGCGACGGTGCTGGCGGATCGATCCACCGAAAAGCTTCTCGCTGGAAACAAGATAAACACGGAGCACGTCGCGACGGAATGCCTACGACTTACGAGTATTCGAACTTTAAGCTATTCGGAGACGCTTGTACTACGTGACATCGACGCTACCGTAATATCTACTCGAAGGGAAAACGGCAACCTCGAGTCTATCGGTTTGGTTAATTATTTTCATGCAAGATTTTGCGACGAGCTCTTACCACAGGGGAACTTAATGGAAAATTCGCGTTAGATCAAATCAGTCTGAGAAAATATTTGACGAGATATTGTAACGAGTATCGAGAACATTTGAATGTTGGCAATTATGAAAAGTGTTTCAGTTATTAGCACTCATAGAGATTAGGTTTTTTTCTTTTACATGCTACCTGTGATATTTCAATTTATATTTATATCTAGAAAATTTAGTCCGCAAATACAATCGAGATATTGCAATCGTTGGAATATTATTCGTAACATCAGGACAGAGGTAAAATTCTTCGTGGAAGTACGATTACTTCCAGATAATTTGCCTAGCGTA
Organism: Frieseomelitta varia; assembly: GCF_011392965.1. Taxonomy (NCBI): domain Eukaryota; kingdom Metazoa; phylum Arthropoda; class Insecta; order Hymenoptera; family Apidae; genus Frieseomelitta; species Frieseomelitta varia. The sequence continues at coordinate 49,529 of NW_025110297.1, read as the reverse complement.
GCATAACTGGAGAAAGATCTACGACGATAGACTTTTTTTCACGACTTAATGTCCCAGAAGAAATAAAGAATGATATACGAAACGTGTTGCAATGAAACACAGTTGAATTTAACTTTAAATTCATATATTAATACGAATTGGTTATTCGTTCTCTTTTTAAATTCACATTCATACAACATTTAGATAGTTTAGATCTTACGTGTTATGCTTCAAATTAGCGGGGAAGATCACAAGGGCGAGAAGCCCTTCCTCACAGAGAAAAGAAAAACATTTGTCCTTAAAACGCTGTTAACATCGTAGTAGCCTACGAGGAAACACAACATGCTCCAAAAAGTTGAAACCTGCTCGCGATAACGAGGACTATACTCCGTTATAACCCCTTTTTTTCCGCCGAGTAAAAGAATTTTTCGACGATCAATGCGTCGAGGAGCACAGCATGCGTCGACCACGCAATACATTCGGTGACACGTGTACCACAAACATAAACTGACTTGTTAACGAGATACGATAACGTTAAGCTGGATAATAAAAAAAAAAAGTAGCCACGTTCTATCGTCACGTCATCCGATCTGTAAGCGTGGCATAATGATGGAGTGTCACTGACCTCGAATCGAACCATATCACTAAATTAACTTACCAAAAAGATATGAAAAAGATTTTATCATCGTGTGGAGAATTTTATGCCTGTTACGTGTAAAGTGTCTATTAACCTTGAATTTAGCTGGTTGGCATACCACCGATATCAAACTAACCTCTTAACAAGATAAGAAAAAGACGACGAGAAAATAAATCACATTCCTATCGTCGTGTGCAATTCAATATAAAATCTATATCTATACCTCTGTTACATGTAACAGTATAATAGATAACAGAATAGTAGTATTATACAGTGGCAAAGTGTCACTGACCTTGAATCAAACTCGTTAGCATATCCACTGATGTCGAACTAACCTCTGACAAAATACGAAAAGTAAATCGTATTCTATCTCGTCATATGGAATTGAATGTAAAACCTATCTCTGTCTCTCTCTCTGTTACGTATAAACGGAGTATAGTGGCAAAGTGTCACTGACCTTGAGAATCGAACTAACCTCTCAACGAGATACGAAAAAAAAGACGACAAAAAGAAATAAATCGTATTCAACCATCGTGTGCGGAATCCGACGTGAAACCTCTGTCTCTGTTACGTACGAGCATCAAAGTGTCACTGACCTTGAGTCAAACTTGGTACCATCCACCAGCGTGCCGGTATAGTGCATCGTCAGCTGGTCGCCGATCTTCGATTTGCCCTCGCATACCTCCGGTACGTACAGCTTCTCGACCTTCAGTCCCGACTGATTCTGATCGGCGTGTGCAAGAACAAGAACGCTAACGAACACGAGAAGCACCGTACGGCACGTCGCGAGCACGACACCCGCGTTGTTATTTACGAAACGGACAGCCATGATTCGGTACGTTCGCTGGCGAATGCTCGTGAGCAACTGAGTCGGTGTAGCGCTCCACTCGGCCGAGCTACCTTCGTTTCCCACTCCGTGTAGCCGCTGGCTGCGCTGTACTTCGCTCCGAGATCAGGCGAACGCGTTGGAGAAGGACGAAGAGCATCCCGTGCCGCCACATTGCGCCGTCTCATTGGCCCCACGAAATATGTAGGTCTCTGCCTCGTCCTCTTTTCCACAACATCCTGTCTCTCTTTCACTCTCCCGTTCACTCGCCTCTCTCCTCTAACCCTTTGCCTATCTTTCACTCTCGCGCGTTCCACGAGTCCACTCTCTCGTCTCTCCTTTTCCATCCTTGCCGTTTCTTTCTTTCTCTTTCTCTCTGTCTCTCTCTCTCTCTCTCAGACACGCGTCAGTCCTTCCTGTCTCTTCCTTCGCTTCTCTTCGGTTCCCCAAACGTCGACCTTCCTTTCTTATTGCACGCATGCCGACCGTGACTTTCTTCGAATCCATCTGGTCCCTTTGGATAACCTCCTTCTTTTTTCTCGCGGTTCACCAAAACGTCTTTCGAATTTCTTCTGAACGAAGCAACCTCGCGTCTCGTGACATCCTCCTCGCACGGAGTCTCTTATTCAGGTCACTTTGTAATTTGGCCTACGAGTTTGGCAGAGTTTCTTGCTCCTGCAAGTAAGGTGTTTGAGCGTCGTTAGCGGCAGTGCATGTGTTGGTTAAGGTGTCTTTGAAAATACTTACTGTTGGATGAGATCGTGTTAGATCGTCACGTTAAGGAATGATTTTGTGAACGTGACACTTCCTTTCTTTGTTGTACTGAGGCAATAAATGTTTAATTTCTGCAAGTATACTGTGATACTTGAAATTATATATATATGTGTGCATTGGTACTGTTTTGGAAAATATCGTGTTATACAGAATTATAAAACGTGAGATTATAAAAATGTAGAAAATAATACTTTGTCAGACTAAAATAATTTTATTTAAATATTTATAAATTTTAATTGAACGTGCATCACTCGAGCAAGCAGTATCTAAACTGACATAAAATGTCATTTTTCAAATATAATTTTTAATGGTTTAGATCCTTCAAAATGTATTTAATTATTTCCACATGATTCGGTATAATTTTCCCAAATTTAAATTCACATAAATTCCAAATTTGTTAACTTTAAATTTCAGAAATTCTTGGAACGGAGCTGCAAGTTACAGCGTGGAAAATTTATTTCGAATTATTAATTTAAAACTGCGATACGCTACATAACAAGAATATATAATTTCATAAATTAACAATTATCGCGTACTGTAGTTGAAATACAATATAGGGGCAATATATTGTGGTAACAATATATATTAGTTACAATAGTGAAACTTCAAAATTGATTGGCGACTAACTTTTACTATTTGACATCTAAACTCCCCGTTGCACATGATGTAGGACGATTATGGCATTACCACATAATACTGGTATTATTCAAACCAGTATCACATTATATGGTACTACAGAGGATTATGTCAACCGATCGATTTTAAACTACGGAGTATCACGGCTTACAGACGCCATTCTCCAAATTATTACATGACGAAATCTAAATGAGGAAATCACACGATCGCATGAATCATTGAAGAAACGAATCTAACAATTAAAATGTTCGTTTTCTTTCATATTACTTTTCTCCCAATGAAATCGTTCCACTGTAATTACTCGAGGTAAAGTAGATGATGTTCAATGCAAAATTCTAACACCGTTCTTTTAACTAGCAACAAGCTAACAATATTTGCAAGCAATATTTTTTAGAAACAAGCAAGCAATATTATATTAATCTTGTAAGCAATATTATATTAATCTTGCAAGCAATATTTTAAAAACAAAGATCGTCGATGGTATCGTGTCAGAAATACCGAATGACACAAGTATCGCTTTCGGTGCAACGAAACTGCAGAAAGAAACAGCTTCTCTCTAAAGTTTCTCAAATACGAGAGCTCGCTAAAAACGTTAACGAAAAGATGAACGAGTCGTGGCAGGGTGAAATGGTATTGTACGAAAAAAGAAAAAGAATAATAAAAAGATAATAATAAACCCTGTTTCATTTCGTTGTACGAGAAACGACCCGGAATATCATCGTAGCTTAGACTTGACTGCTTGTTTTCTCCAGAAGTTTCAACCTTCCGCGCGCAACTTTTACCTAAGACGTCAAAGAAAAACAAACTGCGTTGATGTTTGTCTCTGCTAACAATTCTGCCGGTTCCCCGGTCGCTGTCGTAATTAATTTCCCTTTACTTGTCCACTCGTTTCTCAACCTTTCCACCCCTTTTCGTATCTCGCCCTACTTACCCCGTTCGCTGGCAGCCTCACGCAGCATCTTCCAACCTTCAAACCCCTTTCAAACCTCTCCTCTTCTTCTCGAACGTAATTTTTCTTATTTTTTTTTTTCTCCCTGAAATTTTTTTCACTTTGGCGACGCGCAATAGCGTCACTCTGTCGCGTTACATCGTTTCGTTTTTTCTTTTTTTATTTTCTTCTCTCTTTCCTTGTGTTTTCTTGTTCGTCTCTCCATGCACTTGCGATGACAGTGACAAAAAGGAAATTTTCGAGTTATCGGTAAAGACATCACTCAACGAGTTATTACATAAAAATCTAATTCGTTTATCCACAGAATATTACTCTTCTGACTAAATATTGATAAGATAAAAAAAAGCTTTCATTTGATAATTTCTAGACTGCGAATTTTCACTTCATATTTTCAGAATACAGATCAAAAAGTGAAAACGTATCTTCCTCAAACGTCGATTCCTTCGACAAAGTTTCAAATTGTTTGTAACTCTGCAGTTCATTAACAAGTCATACATTTCCGAGTTGTGTCGCAAGTACGAAATATCATTGCGATACACATCACGCGTTGTCTTTTCCCGTAAGTTCTCTTCGGCTTCTTCCGCCAGAGCGTCCATTTCCAACCCTTTCTCTTTCACTCAGTTCACCGTCCTACTTTCTTCGTTCGCCAGGCCGTGTCGCAGCGGCAGCCAAGCGGATTCGAGCGTCGCGATACGTCTCTTCTCGCAGAGAACACGCGTGCACTAATGCCACTACCAACCAGCCCGACGTTCTCCAAAGTTACACGCGTATCTCGCGGCTCGCGGCTCGCGAACGCTCTGCTGCGTCTCGTCGCTCGCCGGCAAGAAATCCACCCTACCGATTAACGAGATTTCGCGAATTTTACGCGAAAATTAGGCGCACGAGCATCACTCGTCGCGCGCTCGACTTGTTTTTTAGAATTTCACGGCACGACGGCACGATCTCTTTCGAGTTTCCCTCGAGTTTTCAATTGGCGCGCTGTTTTGACACTCGTGCCGAGAGCACACTCCAAGAGGGTGCGTTGAAATGTAATGTACGGGCAAGGGACGGGTAATGCGCTTAGCGTTTTATATGAAATGTTAATAGACGAAGAGGCTCAAGATTATATCAAAGTTGCTAGAAACTACTGGTCGGAAACTTTGAAGAATTATTTTGTTTCAACTGTCTGGAACCTCAGTTCGCAGTAATATTCAGCGTCTGGATAAGGACTGACTCTATGTTTAAGAATAAAATATTTTCTACAAATTTTGTAAACTAAATGAAACGTTGGAAATCAAATTACAGAAAGAATAATATATTATCTACCTTAATTACAGATTGTAGTAATGTAATCATAGGTACTTTTCACTTTGAAATTTCATATTTCCAAAAAATGTGAGGGAATTTTTAAATAAATAAGTAATAGAGGAAATAAACACGAGGCACACAAACTTGAGTTTGCGTCGTGAAAAATTTCAATGTCTTTTTTCAGTGTCTTTCAATTAATTGTTACGTAAGGAAGATGCTTCCTGAATATTTATAATTAATTTTCTTACATTATACAAACCTTGAAATAACTAATATATAGCAAGAGGTTATTTTAATCTACATGAATCAATATCAAATTTGCATACGTTGTAAATACACGTGGAGAAACAAAAACAATAAAAAAGCATGTACATACATATTTATCAATGTGTTTTCGAGGGAAAGCAATATACATATATATATATATATTTAAGGTAAATATTTTGAAAGCTTTTAATTAATATTCATGGAAAAATGTTTCGCAGCAAATGATGCAAACTACTTTATCATTCTCATTTTGTTGGAAAGCAAACGTATTACATGGCATTCATTTTGTCCTGCTGAATTCACATTCCATCAAATTATCGAATATAAATTTGCGGAGCAAATCATCTACTGATAATTGTCAAATTTCATATCACGTAAAATAAATTCGTTTATATCGTAAATAATTTAGAATATTCCTTAACGAGAATTTTATTCACGTTGAGGATAATTTCGTTTTGAATGTCAATAAAAATATTAACAAAGACAACGGCATTATACAAATCTAAATGTATTATTCGATAATCGGGGCAATATTTATCATCAGATAATTTTACAATATTACACGTTCAAATATTAAAATTATTGATATCTTCATGTGTAATAATTTCGTGATCTGTTGTTTCAGATAATAATGTGACTTTAATACATTTTAAATAATTGCTGTGTAAGATCGTCTTTTGAAAAAATATATACAAAAATAAGTCCTCCGTTCAACTAATTATTCAATTTCAAAACCATGCAATTGTTTTCAGAGTAATTTTTTTTTTTTTTTAAATAAACAACCCACGATATAACTGAACATCTTGCACGTGCGTACGTTGTTTACAGTTTTCACAAATGTATGTTACTATTGACCAGCGGTATCCAAGTTTCCAATTATTCTGAATAAACACGAAAAAACGATGGTCAAAAACGGAAGAAAAATTCCGGCTGCAAATATTGGAATACGACCACTATGAAAGCAAGAGTATACCTATCTAAATATTCCGCGGTTCTAATCCCCGGAAATACTACTTTTTATTTGCTCATCGATGTGCACGATCGTTTCAAATTGCACATTCGAATCGCGGGGATTTCATTCGAATCCCATGTTAAATTAAAACGTTCGTCACGAACGTTTCTCGCAGGACCAGTTTTTATTGTCCTTCTTTTTTTTTTCTCGACACAGTCACAGTGTGACTTCGATCGATTTTTATTAATATTATTGCCGACGTAATCTTTATAAACTAATAATTGGATTAAATTATTGATAAATTATTCAAAAATTATTGCTTGCTCTATTCATTGAGATTAGATACGTGAAAAATATGGCACCATTAGAACTAAAACTTTTCTTATTTCTAATTTATGAGCAAGGATTGACAATAAAAGAAGTTTCGCATAGACTCACGACTTTTAAAGAGGTATCGCAGTTCTATTACGGAGATAATACCAATACTATTAGAAAGATCTACATTTCGTTATAAAAATAAGGAAAGAAAACTTGTTGAAAATACTTGGAGAGCTGATATCGTAAATTATTAACTGAGTCGTATAGTATCTTGAATATCTATTATACGCATATGACTGAGAAAGGTATACTTCCAATTGCAAATGCCAAACAATAATTATTTTTAATTTTTTCAAAACTCTCCGAAACCCACCCAATAAAAAACCCAATAAAAAAAAAACAGCAAAAAACAAAAAAAAAAGTCCTCATATTGAATTATACCCATCCGAAGAGCATTTACGTCGAAAATCCGACGAAAAAATGGCTCTCGGATAATGCTGAGGAAATTCGCTGGAATTTCTTCTCTCTATCTATTCACGAGCACGACCTCTTTTGCAGGATTTAAGAAGGAGAAACGCGAGAGTCCGGAGAGACCACGGCCACGACGTTCCACCGAGTCGTCCACGAGATGCTCGAACAGGTATAACAGGTCGTGGGAGGATCACGAAAACGTTGAAACTGTTTCGCATCTCTTCGTGAATTGGCGGAGTTCGTTACAGGAACGGCCCGCGACACTCGGGCCAACAGTGAATTCGCGTCTGGTTCTATGACTGAGAGCTGTGACTTCGGATGGCCGCGCCATCGCAACGCGTCTGCATTCCGACTTCATGCATACAAATTATGTGATTTGTAGGGGGACTGAGGACCTTTTGAAAGTTTCCAAGTCCGTTGGACGAAAGGAGAGGAGCGAACCGCAGAGGAGAGCCCCGTCGCCGGTCCTCACCGACAGAGTATCGCCGTTCGATCGTGTTAAATCGAACATCGAGGAGGGAATGAGAAACGAGAAAGTTTTTCGATCCCGGCCCCGCGTACACGCTGACTTAATTTCACCGTGGATTCGATTCCACGAAATTCTTCGCCCGTTGTGACCTGTGCTGTGAAATTTGTTCGTTTTATCTGACGACGTCATGCTACTACAGTGTCACGATTTAAAAAAGGCTGTGATTAGGTTATAATGGATTCTCTAAAGCTACCTCTCGAGAAATTAATAAAGGCAATAAAATTAATATAGTAATATAATAATATAAAATAAAATTAATATAGTAATATAATAATATAAAATAAAATTAATATAGTAATATAATAATAATTAATATAGGCTGTAAAAACAAACTTTTCTGGAAAAAAAAGTTAAGTTAAACATCACGATAGACAAAGTTAAAGAAAGACAAGTATATCGTTTTATTTATTATCTTTTTACGTTTAATTTTACAGTAGTACTCAGTTATTTGCGTTGTTTAATATTTTTCTCTTGCTCAAACCATTCCAAAATATCTATCAGAATGGAAATTGTTACTAATGATCACCGTGAACGAGTTAATAAATGTACAAACGGAAATACACCAGCGCGAAGTTAGAACAGAATTTTTATTTCCAAAAGATATACCGTTTTTTTAATAAGCAAAAATGTACGCGCAAAAAATGGCACGTAACATTTCTAGCTAAACAATTCTTCGAGAGAAATATGGTAACGCTAGAATTTATTTTATTCTCACTGTTTTCTGTTTTCTTTTTTTTTTCTTTTCTTTTAATACGCTCGCGTTGTTGTTTATTGGAGACACACGAGGAAAGCTGCGGCGAAAGTAGAGTAGAGATACACAACTTTCATTGCAGAGTGAATGTGGTAGTTGAAATGGAGGCGCCGTTGTGCTTACTTATATTCATGCTGGATAAAATTGTTGAATGAGAGTTAAAACGAAATTTAATTCTGATATTTACGTTTATGGTTCATCATCCAGTTGATTACTTTCAGTTTCACGTGGTTTTAATATGCCACACGACAAAACTCTGCCAGATATATTTTTCCGTTTTATTTTTTAAGAAAACAATTTGTTTCTCCCTCGGTGCTGATCGATTCGTTTCGAATTTGCGCCGACTGCTCCCATCGCAATTCAATTTCAGTTATTATTACTTTCAGATATTCAATGGAAGATTATTATTTTCAGATAATAATGCGTTTCGTATAAAACTTTCATTGCTCGTTTCAAAATTAACGTTCCACACATTTTATTTGAATTTCCGCGCAACGCACCAGAGAAAACGGAGTGATCATTTCAAAATATTTTACGCGGTGTACGAAATACCGTGATAGAGAAAGTCCCGTTCTACGCAACGTCCTCTTAATCAATACAATCGTGGCGATCGTGTCTCGTAGCAGTGCGAACGGGACCTACTTCAAAGTATCTCGTGTAACGAGGCGAAACTTCGAATTACATTTCAAACACGCGTTCCACGCGTTTCGCTGGGAATCTTTGGAGAACACGAGCATCGCCGGTGCGACGTAAATTGTCATCGGGGGACGTAGACAAAAGTAGGCGAAAACAAGGCGTGCCGGAGCGACGAACGTGCGAAAAGTTGGCGGGTGCCCCGTTTGTTAGTCGACACGGCGGTTCCCCCCCAAGAATAATTACATCGCGAAATCAATGGAGCCCGTTTTCCTCCTCTCTTCCCTCCTCCCGTGGAAACGCGGCGTAGTTGTAGCGACGCGACGCGGTACCAACTAATCCCAGCCGCGGCTGCTTAACGCATGGAAATTAATAATGAGACAGAATGGAAATCCTGGAGCGATAAGCCCCGGATCTACATAACTCAGCTAGTGTGGATTATACAGGCGACGGCTGCGGTGCCGGTGCGAATTGAACGAACGATCGAGAAACAAACATGGAACCGGTTCATTTAATCCGCGCGCGAATGCGCCCCTCCCTCCTTCCCCCCCCTCTCTCTCTCTCTCTCTCTCTCTCTCTCACGCTTAACTTGAAAATTTCTACGCCGAAACCTACAATGTCCTGACGCGGAAGCGCGGCAAATTAATTGCCTACTCGCGACAGACACCCGAGGTATTGTGTTCCCAGGGAAATTTCTACGCGGCGCACGCACGAATTATTTATTTCGCGTTATAAACTTAGAACTGCGGTCGTGGCCGCAAGTATACTGCTCACAAAAATTAGAGGATATTGCAAGAAGTATTTGATTTTTTTTTATTAAAGAAGAACATCAGAAAAGCAAAAAAGCAGAAAAACAAAATCAAATGCTTCTTTTTTTTTATCGCTTCATATTCATTTTGAAATGTCCCCTAATTTTTGTGAGCAATGTAGATGGAACGACTCAGAGGTGTATACATGTGGTAGCTTTCGTTGACGAGAGCGACGAGTCGATTTCGATGAATTTAGAATTTGGAGGAAACAGATGTTAAATCGATCGTAATATTTTATAACTGTGATATCAACTATTTTCGTATTTGCGTTTAATATTTTAATTTGGAGGCGCATGTAACACACAAAATATTCAAAGTAGTAAATTTTGTAATTGTTTTATTGCTTTTAAACGATTTTGCTATTTTACGTTCGTTAATTAGACAATTGTAATATTTGGCAAATGAAAGAAATATCCATTCTGCACAAAGAATAAATTTCTAGGATTTTTACACGCGAGCCGAATTTCAAATAGCAAAATAACACTGAAAACAAATAATAAATTTAAAAAAGAATTGCACTTTATCCACAAACAAGATAATTTCTTGTTTCTTATATTTGAAAATCTGAAATTTAGATTCTCACGACTGACAGTAAGTCGTATACTGTCAACATTAACGAAAGATTAAATTTACACCTGAATTAAATATCACCAAATTTACACGATGCAACGCATAAATTTGACCTTGATCCAACCACCCTTGAAAATTTCGTCGCATTCCACAGATTCTCCCCGTAATTCTTTTAATTTTACTCGCTTAACAGATCAAACGAGCTCCGAAGAGCGGTGTTATTATCGTTTCTTTTCTCATCGTTGGAGAAGCAAGAGGTGGCATTAGGCAAATAACAACGGTTCAATAGGCCATTGCTCGTCTCTCCTTGAATCTCAGACAGCTAAGGTCGCCGAGGTAAAGGACTCGCCAGGGCAAAGGAATTTCCGTATTCGCGTCACGTCGCCGCTCCTCTATACGTATGTATACTTGCTGCATACCGTTCGATTTAGTTGCGGTGCCGGTGTTGTCCCGCCGCCATTGATACAGCAACGGAAACACAAATAGACCGATTTGTTCTGTTTATTGCGAGTATCGAGCGTTAGCCGTGAAATTTGAAAAAAATCTGTCAAAAATCGAGATGTAAGATCTCGTCATTTTTCTTCGGGGGGGAAAACACGATGGAATTTTACTATCACTGTCGACGCGAACAAATATTTTACCAGAAGAAACAAGCGTCTGAAGTTACAAAGTAAATGTTGAATATGTCATTTCATTTTCATTAATTCAATATAATTTTACGATCTTTTACACTATTATGGTGTCGAGAAGAAAGATGTCTAAAGAGATGCAACGTGTTTTCGAGTTATATAACGCTTGATTACTTGGATGAATTTGGAATGTATTATAATAAAAAATTTGCTATAAATCATTAATCGAATATTGATCAAAAAATGGATAAATATGATTGATTTTGTTGTATCTGCTTTGCAATGCATTTCTAGAATATGATTCTAAGTATCAGTTGCGTCGTGTTCGACACACGCGTCTGTATCTACTGTGACGAGTAATTCTTCATTTTCACATAAAAAAGGAACCACTTTCTACTTCAGACTATTCGAATAATTTCGAAAGTGTCAATACATTCTGAACCACGAACAATAACTTTTAAATACATAACAATTTTCCTTCAAATCTTGCTCTTGATTCTTCAATCCTTTTAACGAGTAATCATCCTCAAGATTTTTATTTCGATGATTAATCACAGATGTGGTAATGAAGATTGTACTAAATCATTTACATAACTGCGTTATGTTGTGTCTACATCTACATGTTAGTATATAGTTGGTAAATATACATATCTGTATTTACTGTACATATCTATATATGCCTATCTGTGTCTGTATGCATATGGCTGTATTCACTCTATCTGACATTCTCGACGTTGTTTGTACTTTTGACGTATGTCGATAGTTATCTATCTTTCCATTTTTCTCAATTATTCCGGTTGTGACTTTATCGAGTACAGTGGATTCGATGTTGATCGCTTTGGTTTCGTTCGCAACGTGGTACACAGTTATTCTTGTCTGTATCCTGTCAGATTAGTTCGCTCCTATCTGTCCACTGGTACCAATAATGGTTATGTATATTATGTATCTTGTACTTGCGAATTGTGTTCTTCTATTTTCTCTGTTTTCGCCTTGTCTTATGTTTTATGTTTCATAATTATTATCATTCTAATGAGCCTCTTGTATCTGTAATGCTTTAGTAAACTTTTTGTGTACTGAGTTCCGTATAAAGAATTTCTAATATCACAAAGTCAGACATTCATGCAAAAGAAAAAATCCTGACGTAGATTCTACTTTCTTAAATTTATATTTAAGAGAACTGTCAATGTAACTAGATTCGTTAAATTTAACTTTATCAAACTTACTAAACTTTTTATATGAAAAAATATTCACAAACTGTCAAATTTATTGAGACAATTAATAAAATTTACAATTCAGTCATTAACAACACATATATCGAAGCTAAACAGTTTCGATTAAATATATTTTCCAGAAAGTTGAATCAATTCACAGAAAGGAACATAAGCAATCTTCTCTTACATATCTTTAGCTTGAAAGAAATAAATTTCCAGACGCACGTCGAAGAAGAAGCGTTGAGACGACGCCGCGGACGATTCGCGGGATGTTCGCCGGTTAATGTCCGACTTTCCACCATCGTGGACGATCGATATTACTTGCATTTGACGGAGAAGAAAGTGAAACGGCGATACGCGCGAGAATAGCCGCAAAAGCTCTGATCTCACGAACGCTTAAGCGGCAAATGGCCCGAGCTTAATAGCGGCTCGTTTCCATTGGGCACTGGTAGTTGGTTAAACGCTCGTAGTTTCGACAGGAAAGCTCGAAAGCAAGAGCGCATGTAACGCGAGCTTCAGCCAGTTTGAATGCCGGAGATAACTAAACTGGTATCCTCGTCCGCGGATAAGTTCGGGGTTGAGAGAAACACCACTGGCTACCAGAGTTCCCGATTGTTGATCCAAAGGTTCTATCGCATTACACGTATTACGTGTATTAACAATTAGCGTGAACACGCATATACGACTTTTCTCAATGACACTTGACATTTTACACGTTTCCTGCTAAGTAATAAATATAAAATTGTCACATTTAATTTTGGAGAGTATTAATCCAGGCTGAATTCTTTTTGGTGAACTTCGACTCGTGAAACGAAATCCACAATTCACTTGGCATTTTTACACGGTTCTTTCTCGATAAGTAATAAATATAAAATTGGATATTTTATTTAGTTTTGGAAAGTATTAACCGAAGATAGAATTCCTTTTAGTGAAATTGGATTCGCAGTATGAATGAAGTAATGAAAATGTGTTTCTCTGAATGACTTCTGAAAGAGGATGTAATACATCAAAATTTGAAATCAAGATCGTGTCATTGAGTTAATTAATAGTTTTACAAATCAAATTAAACGACGTTGAAATAACTGATTTGTTTCATTTGCAAAAACTGATTCTGCCTGCTTATGACAAAGAAGAGTAATCGAAATTTTGATTGGATAAAGCAACGTAATACTGACAGCTGACAAGTACTAATAAAAGACACACGTGCTGATAAATCACAGATAAAATATTCACACGAATATGAAATTCTCAAGTTTGGATATTACTGCTGAAATTTTGTCGTCGTGACACCAACTTCTACATTTACGAGTATGTGATCAAAAGTAAAAGCAAAAATGATTTAACACCAAGTGATGATCTAGTCACGTAAGACGCGCTCTAAATTCCTTCGTATTACTGTCTGACGATAATAAAATGCAGCCAATGCAATTCAAAAGACAAGTATCGTAGTCGAAAGACGCATACACAAATTCCCCCGAATTTTATCTTGTATCGCGTTCCCAACTTTGCAAATATTCGCCCGACAAACGTCGACAAACGCGCTCGCGGCAAAAGTCTCGCAACTTGAGTCGTTAGCAACGGGGCTTATCGACTTCATGGTCGGCCAAAGTCGAGCCAGACGGAACGTTTGCCCACGTTTGATAACGGGTTGACAACTGTTAAGCGTCTGCGGCAGACAGTGCCAGGCTTCGATCGTGTTACGCGAAATTCAAAGGTGTCAATGATACACGCGTGCCGTTGACATACTTTTCACCCAGTTTGATACACCTCGCCGTGTTCGAGTTCGCCGGTTTTCATCGTACGCGCGCGATAGATACACCGTCTGATCGATCGGTTTCGCGCTGGCCCATCCGCAACAATTTCCGCAAACTCCACGGATTTCCAAGAAGATACCCGGTTAAACGCAACGCTCCAGGCAACATGGACAACGTGGTTCGATTCGACAGAATTTCCGGCACGAGGTGAGTACGTCGTCGCGAGGAAAACCGATTCGTCACGATCGCGACGCTGTTATAGATCGAGATTCGCTCGTTCACGATTCGACGCTGAATTTGTGTAAATGATACTTCTCGCGAAAGTTCGCGAAGGTGCGACGACTTCGACGAGATATATTCCGATTGATGCTCGTTGATGAGAATTTGGTCGACGTAATTTTTCCGTTTGCGATTTCTTCGGTGATAATTTTTGGAAATTGTAGGAATTACAGATTCTTTTGTTTAGCAATTTCCCAATCTTACGTGAAACGGGGTTATTCGAATAAGCTGTTTGTAAAATTTCACTTGCTTCCTTATCAATTTTGTTAGTATTCATTTATCATGAAATTTATTAATACCGATAATTGTTTAAATACTAGGAACTAAGTATAATATAAACACTAGTGAACTAAGTTCACTAACTTAACCCCAGTTGTAGTCATTAATAACTCAATGGTATCAATTGAGAATAGAGTAATATAGTAGAGGAAATTTAATATTTCTTTAATGTTATACAAGTTATGTGCATTTTTGCACGTCCCTAAATTTTTTACAAACGCGTAAACATTCACAATCTACCTCACGAAAAAAAAAAAATTACAAAATTTTCCTCAATGAGAGCAATTAAACTTAATTAATTATGTCTCGTCGATCAATACAGTTAGGAATTTCGTTCCACGAAAAGAAAAAAAAAAAAAGAAAGATACAAATCCCCAAAAGAATGTAACTCATTATACATACGGTGAACAATTGTCATCTTCCCTTTTATTCAAATAACAAACCAGTCCACGTTTGATCAGATTCAATCTTCAACCATCAATCGAGATGAATTTAATTATCCCGCCAACAGAGACCATTGTCTCGTACGAGTTCGAAACAACGAGCCAGACTCTTTAGCGATCTCGTTAATGAAAAGGATGGAAAATTAGAATCTGCCAGGCCCTGGGCACGGCCGGAACTTATGGAAATGACCAACAGATCATATCGATCCGTTGTAATTCTTGAGAGAGCGCGCGAGCTTTGAAATTTGTGCGGTGCCCCGCGGGAATGCGGATCTATTTGGATCGCTAATTTCGCCAGTTAATTTTAGGGAGGCTAACCATAGTAATGGAGTTTGCGGTGCGGTCCAAGCTTCTCATCCGTTATCGATAACGTCGATGGCTGAACTCCGTGTACCGAATGTCAGAGGGAATTGGACGTGTACCGAACACGTTTGAAATTCCTATGGAAAGTTCACGGGTACCGTTTGGCGTTCCTAGCACCGAACAACCGGCTACTTCCGGCCGTTCGGTCAAGTACTCTTCGACGTTTCCAAGAACGTACTATTCGCCGTAAATTCGATCCCCGACGTCGTGAATCGATGAACTTTCCGTCTGAGATTGAATTAATTAATTAATTCGCACTTATTCGCGACTATCGTGACGCTTGGATACCAATATCTATCGTTGTTGAAGTTGAAAACAACCGTGGTTAAAATTAAGTTTGAGTGAAGACGATTGAGTCAGTCCCAATCATAAACGAACGCGACTCAACAAGTATATTAACGACCCTGATTCGATATTAGAATCTTAAGATCAACAATTTACAATTAGGACTAGCAACAAGAATTTTGATAATTTTTGACTTTTGACTTTCAAGGGCGAAGAATTTTTAAAGGAGACGGTGTTTTTTCTGTATCCAGTGTCGCGTTGAATTGATACGATTTTATTATAACATGTTATATTGAATATATTATGTACATGTCTATTGAATTGATATGCCCAATCAATTTTGAAAGTTCAGATATGTAAAACTTCAATATTTAAAGCGCAACAGGACAGTGATATGATTTAGGAAAAGTTTGAAGATAAGATCCATACATTTCAATGTAATGACACATGATAATGAGGTGATTAACTGATTCAGTGTTTGTACTTTGATTAACTTTCTCCACTTTTTATGGCATTCCACATTTTGGCTCGAGACATGGTTTCTGGAATTTCGTTTTCTTTTTCTGTCATTCGTATTTTTACTTGAATTTTAATCTCGAATTTTTTGACAAGCTCAACAAACTCAAACATTCAGAGATATTGAGAATCGCAATACTGTATTATAACATCTTTTGCTCATTCGAACTATTCTCGAATTAATATGAATATTTCACCCTAATATTTTTCTTTTAGATAAACAAATACTAAATTAGAATAGATATTAAATATAGATAAACAAATATTAAATATTAAATTCAATAATAAATACAATGTAGAGACCACATTGCAATAATTACAAAGAACGTCGCGACGATAACATTAAAACAAAATAATAATTCTATCTACGCTTTCAAGCAACTGAAATTAAAAATTTATTCCATTTGTTATCAAATTCTAAATAATCGTCAGAAAATTGGAGAATGAAGAATTTCTAAATCATTCGATTCGCAATCGAAACTGATCGTTAAAGTTTCGCGCGACTGGACGTTTAAAAGGAGCTTGAGAAATCCTACTGTACGCCAAGTATACATGGAAATGAATAAAGAAACAAAAAACAAAAAAAAAAAAGGAGGAAAAACAATAATCACTTTTGAAATTCGTTGCGTTTCCCATTATTTTTCATGCGGACGGGCTAATCACGCGACGGACGGCGCGCCGTTTGAAAACATAGCTGCACTTCCGTATTGCACCGCCGCGGCGGAATAAACGAGCGATTCGAGCCGCGAAATTAAAATCTTTTCCCGAATTCCTTTCTCGGCTATTCCGTTCCCGCGGAGTCGCGTAATGAGCTTTTTGCTGCGCACCGCGGTCCTATTATTACCAAGTCGAAAGTAATCGCGATTAATAGCGGAATACGACATGTCACGAACACGGCGGCCAACAACGTCCAGCGTTCGATATTCCCGCTTCCAAATAAAACTGATTTGACTGACTATTTTTCTTTAAACTCGTCACGTTAATCCAGCGTTTAAAGGAAAAGCGAAACGAGCTTCTACGGGCCAAGAAAATTATCGAACGTGGGAATTCGATACATTGAATTTGCGTGAATTGTTTCGCTTTTTAACGACGATGATTGCATTAAATTCCAGTTTATAAATTGTACGACATTGTCCTGTTTGTCGTGAGTGGAAACAGTTGCGAAAATTTTAAACCGTCAGAAAATATTTTCATAGATGTGTGACAACGAATTTTTCAATATTCTCTATCGCGGTTTCCCTTATCAATAAGCAGATTGTTGAGTAAAACGAGTCCAAGAAATATTTCAAAGTAAAAGCGGACGAGTGAGTATTAACCTCAAGTTCCGCATTTTACGAAAATTTCTCTTCCATTTAATTCGTCAATTCTTTTCAAATATGCAGCAAAAGGGGAAATCAGAGATAGAATTAAAACGTTTGAGACTCTTAAAAACAGAATGACAAAAATGACAGCAGTAAATGAATTCGTTGAAACAATAACTGATTGCTACTGTCGATAGAATGGAAGAGAATAATATTAATGTATAAAAATATTTCTAAGCGAAAACCGACCGGAAGAGAAGAAAAAGTGCACGACGAAAAGAATCGTCTAGTGTCTCTCGTCGTCCTGATCGTTCCTGCTGAAACCTGTGCGAACGTTTCGTGACACAATTGTGAACATGGTCACGTCTGAGACTTCCTAGACAGATCTTTCCTCCGTCAACGATTCTTCTCGCTATATTTCCCGCGGAAGACGCGCGCGGAAATATAAGTCACGCTCATACCAGACCCGATAATTCCACCAAACACCAGAGATACGCGCGTCGCTTTTTACCCGGCTTTTTACCCGGCTGCCCGAGTGATTAATGAATTTCCCCGTGAGATTGTATCTTTTTAATCGATGCACTGCACCGCTGATACAGCGATCGTAGAGTGAATCTGTTGTTTCCGAAAGAAACTCGTAATTCGAAGCAGCGTAGAACTCCGAAGGTTTGAACTTAATTAAATCGGAAGGACTCGAAATTTCAAGATTGTCGAAACTGGATTTTGATATCCAGGGATGAGAAATTTTGAAGACCTGAAGCAATTTAAGATAAAAAGATTTTAAATTCGGAATAGTAAATCTAAAATCAGAAGCTTAACTTAGCAAAAGTTCAAGATAGAAACTTCTATGCTATAGATTTAGAAATTTAAGAAATAAACACCTGAAGCTTAACACCTGAAGTTAAAAGACCAAACATCGATTTCGAAAATTCGAAGCCTTCTGTTAAAAGCAATTCGTTGAAAATTTAAGACTTTAAATTCGAAAGTGTGAAACTCACGATTTTAAAATTAGATCTCGACTAATTATTAAATGTCGCAACTTTTCCCACAGATGAAATCGTCTTGTCAACGTGGCACACTCGGCTGACGTGTGCTCGACTTCAAATTCGGACTAGTGGTCGCAGTTTATACGAGTTCGTTCAACTTCTCGGCTGACCTCGAACCGTTTTAAATCCAGATTACACAAGTCGTTGTGCCTCCACTCCAGAAGTTTCTCCTCTGAGGGAGTGAAGAAGCAGTTAACTTCTCAAAGTTAATTTTAACCTGACACATTATCTTCGCTAATCCACTTTGCAATACCACATACTTGCCGATCATTTCGTGCAATGCACTAAAGATATCGAAAACGAACGAAATGCTTCCCTGCAGAAATAATGAACTTGAGAGTGAGAAAGTTAAAAATATTTACACTGAGAGTATCTAATTATGGCATCTTCGAGAAGGAAAGAAAGAAATTTTATTGCTACGTTATCGCGAGTCTTAGCTTAGATATCTTGATCAATAAAGCAGAAGAAAAGAATCAATCTATTAAATTTACATTATTCAACAATACTGTTAATTGCTCGGCTAATTTAATGATTCTTAGACACACGTAAATATACTCGGTTACATCGTCGTTTCATTATCTGATTAAATTGCTTCGCTGATTTAATGATTCTTAATTACACGTTGATCGTATTAGCCGCGCGATATCGTTCGAATGAGTTTCGCCAGTTTATTGGATTCTGATTAGCAATAGAAATTCTCTACGCTGTTTGTTTTTTTTTTTTTTTTCGTGCGATTTCATTTCATTGTGATACAACGTTTCTTTCCGCTTCCTTTTTCACCATCGATCGGCCTTTGAACGTTTCGCCATCGTTCACATTGTGAAATAATTCCCTGCTTGACTGCACACTTTGATAGTTCATCGTGTAATCTTCAGCACGTAAGTCGTTGCATCAAGAATGCTTTGAATGCTATGTTAAATCGATTAGTTCAAGTGAGAGTCCGCGTCGTCCGTCATGTTTTATTTATCGTTCAAGCGGGATATATATATATATATATATACAGGTATAGAAAATATTGCGTATCTTCGAATATTTGAGAGAAGTGGGATTCTTGAACAATTTGCTTCAAGTGCTGAACATTACAGTATTTATTATTTATTATTCTGATAAAATTTTTAAACAATAATTTATCTTCCAGCAGATGCTTTAAATTATTACGTGACTTTTATAAATTAAAAACTAAGACTTTATAAACTTTATAAACTTTATAAACTAAGAATCGGTCCATCGCAATATTTGGACTGGTTCTTTAAATACTCACGTTTCTAACATTTCTAATCATTTAAAATACAATCGTTAATGGAATCTGTACATCACATAAAGGAATAGGATAGAATCTGTATATTGATTAATGAATACGTAACAGTAATTGTGCAGTAGTGGAGATTCATCAATATTTATCGAGTATAAATTCCGAGTATCGGAATTACACTCGAAGCTGTAAATTATAATATTTGTGACATTAATTATCGCAAGTTACAATTTGTTTCAATCATACTATTGCAACGTCCGCGAAATTTAATTTAATTTCCATGAATCATTTCCTTTCAAAACGGTTGTAATTTTTTTTTTAATTATGTGCAATGTTAGCCGCTCTAAAAATGATTCTTGAAAATTATTAAATTCAGCCACGTTCACAAGCGCCGATAAAAAATTCGTAAAGACTACGCGATCGCGGAAGGGAATACTTCTGAAGATTAGAAAGCCTCGGCGAGCAGCGCGCTTTCGTTTCAAGGATGAGACGAAAGTATTTAGAACACGGGTCGAATTCGAAATGTGACGAGGCTAACGGTTCCTCGTGGCTGGGAGAGGAGAGTGTCCGGAGAGGTTGACGACTCGTTGGAACCACCTCGTGCAACCACTCGACATATAGCCATCAGGTTCTATTTAGTTGGCGTGATCCATCGAAATATCACGGTTTTGCCGGTCGAGATGTACGTACCGTTCGCGTGACAGCGCGCTCTTTTTCCAAACGACGCGAAACACGACGAGCGAGTTTCGTGGGATTCCAGCGGAAACGTTTCGTTAAAAAAAAAAAAACCACTCGTCGACGAAGCCCCGGAAATCAGGAGAGTGTAGCTTTAACGACAAACGATCGACGACGAAGGTTCCCTCCGTGTTACGATCTCTCGGAACTGCATTCGTGGCGTGTGTAGAAAGTTCTCCTGGAGGTCAACTTTCACCGTTCGAAACCCGTTCCGCGAACGAAGATGCGCCACGTATGGAAAAAGTGTCGAGTCGCGTTTATAGAAATACGTCTCGCTATCGAATATATTATCACGAGATAATTCTTTTAATAAAGTCCTCGCTCTTTTTGTTCCATTGTATTCATCCAATACACGAGAGTGGCCCCATTTATGTTAATAAACTGCGCCATTTCTTCATTTCACTCAAGAATTTCTATGATAACAGAATTAATAATTAAGAGAAATTGTAAATTTGTGGGAATTGGTAATGGATCTTACGTTACTTACTTCAGAATAATAAATTTATTAATAGAGAAATTAGGAATAGACACAAGAGATCGGAGTGACGAATTAATGATACGTTCAAATTTCTTTGTATATTAATTTTTCTCACTCATTCGCAGATAAACTTCCAATGTTCGTCCAAGTGGTTGCACGCATGAAACTGAATTTCTCGACTCGCCCCTATCTGCGAAGAGAGCAAGGAATTTTTCTTCTGTAACTAATAGTTCTATTGAGAGTCTTACAATGTGCTGGATTTCTATCATATTGTGCATGACCTCGTTAACTGACCTAGAACGTTATTGTTTCAAAATGCATGCCCATTATATCGCACGTACTATTTCGCGTTTTACGAGTCGTTAATGCCATAGAGATTTGCTTGCAAACGCAGCGTAATTATTTTAAATAAAGATGAAACGATGGATAAACAGATGAGGAATATTCGATACTCATCGTCAAAGAGTTTATAATTTAATGTTTTGGTGTTGTAATGATTGAAGTTTCACAGAAATACGCAATACCATTTACTAACTAGAATAGATCAGACGATCAATGCTTTTTCTTTGTGTCCCATGTTTTGGAAGTAACTTGAATCCGAGGTAGAATGTAAAATCCGAAAATACAGTGACACTGAAAATATGGGACACGAAAAAGCATTGGTTTTCTGGCTCTATTCTAGTTAGTTAATGGTAATATCTAAGATGGTTTCACCGACGATGAACTGCACCATTGTAGATGTGCTATATCGGAGGATGCACTTAGCTCCTTTCACCATAAGGTTCTCCGAAACTACCATACGCATCACCCACGAGGAGTACACTTTTAAATTTGCCGAGGAACATCGACAAACTTGAGAAAATGCATCTAAATATAAATAACAAACAGGAGACATTTTATAAAATAATTCTTCTGTCGATTGTGATGATTTGAAAATTATGATATAATTTACTTGTTAAACGTTGGAGACCTTAGTTAATTCAATTTAATTTTGTCATTATTTATTCAATTACAGATAAAGACTAATTTATTTTATTAAATTTTATTACTATCATTATTGTTGTTCCATCACGATCATGAAATCGATCAATAATACAAGTACAAAATAAAGATTACGATACAACTTAAGGGTTAATATAAAGCATTTTATACGATTTTAAATGGCAAATGATCGGAAATTTCAAATCTAATTGTTCGATATGATGTTTCGTGGTATTTCACACAAATCTTTTAATACACTTCTAGTATTTCTCAATATATCTAATGTTTCTAGTATTTCTCAATATATCTAATATTTCAAAAAATATTATATATACACAATGACAACAGTTTTCCGACATTTTCGAGATTCGACACAAAGAATAGATAAAACCAAGCAACGAAACATTTCCAAATACCTCTCGATCTCTTTCAAAGCTTTGTACTACATGTTTCGGACGAAAGAAATACGTTTGTTCCTGGTTTTTGTTACAGATACAGTTGGCAACAAGGATTTATAGAGATTTGGATTTACGATTTAATAGGTGCGAAATAAATCTGACAGTTAATTTTTTCAAAATTGCTATATAAACCCATTGATATTTTTCGTAGAAAGCAATAATTCTAACCTTTCGTTTTAAAAAGTTTTCCTCACTCCTTTTTCCTCTTTTAAATATATACGGAAATATATTGGAAACGTTTAATTTCAAATACTCTAAAATATATTTTGTCATGACATTGTATCATTGCTTCGTTAACTTTCCAAATTTAAAAGTAGACAGTAAATTCTTGTACGTCCTTGTACTTTCATGAACGTAACATAAATAAAAAAAACTTTCATTAAAAATATATCATACTTGATATTTCACTTTCGATATTTCATTCATCATCGCATCAAAGTCTACTTACGAGTTATTTTTAAAAGACTTGTATCTTGAATCATTAGAATTTACCCACGCAAATTTATCAAAATTATTATATCGACTGTGTATCAAGTAACGTTGAAATTAAAAAAAATCTGCAAAAACATATTCATCACCTTTTTCCCTACTCGATACTTGCATTCAAGTAAACAGGAATAATCCCACCCTTCCCCATTAAAAAGTATCGGTAGAATCACAGAAAAATGTAGTTTCTAAACTCGTCTCAGCAAAATGAACATGTTCGAGAGTCGCGCGAGGATTAATTAACATCACCTGATACGATCGCCAGGTGCTCGTTAGCAAGAACGATCGACAGAGATCGCCGAGATCGTAATTGGGCGATGCATTCGGTCACGTTTCGACTCTCTCTCTCTCTCTCTCTCTCTTTCCAGCAGATTTTCACGTGCGTGACACGACGAGGGGTAATATTGAATAGGAAATACACGCAAAAAGGAATCAAAGACAGGTTCTCCTCTGCCGGGAACATCAAGTGGTCGCATCGTCGCGGCTTTTTCAGCGACAAAAATCATCCGCCACCGTTCGTTCGTTCATTTCTCTCACCTCCCTTTTTTCCCTCTTTTTTCTACTTTTCTTCCTCCCCACCCTCTTTTTTCCTTTTTTTTTTTTTACTCTCTATTTTCATCTCCCACATACTCGTCGCGTATTTCAACGTTTTCATCCATGTCAATCGGGATCGCGGAACGACAGACAGACAGCGCGTAATCATCGGAGCAACCCCCCCTCCCCCTCCCCAATAAACCGGTTAGAGGGACGCTTTTAAAATCCGATACGACCGAAATATATTATTTTTGTGGCGCGCAGCTCTGTTTCGTTGCTGTTCGAGCGGAGGCGTCTACTAGGCCGCCTAGAACGCAAATATTTACGCGCGAAATGAAATGCAAATTTTCGTTTATTGCGACGAGGAGGGGGGAGGAGGCGAGAGAGAGAGAGAGAGAGAGAGAGAGAGAGAGAGTCGCGTCTCATCGTCGGGAATAATTGGTCCGAGGGAGGGAAAAAATTTTTTTTGCGCGTGATATTTATTACGACGGTCCAGCGAGCCGACGCGAGCACGACTTGACGGAATAACGATTATTCCGGGCGTCAATTGCACCTGGCAATTCGACGTCGCTGACGGTGCGTAGCTGTTGCGTCTATTTTATTGTTCGTTCGTTTCGTTCCTTTTTCTTTTTTTCTTTCTTCGCTTCCTTTTCTGTCAGGCTCGCGGGACTGAAACACAATAACGATGAACACGAAAACGTTTTGGAGACAACGAGAGATAATTTCGGTGTATAATCATGTAACAGACGAATGTTCGTATCATCCAGCATTGAACGATCCACGTACTTTCGAGTTTCAAAATTCTCATCAATGAGTGCATGTAGTTTCACCGTGAATAAATATTATTTCGGCTATTTTTCGCGACGTTCTTCATTTTTGAACAGCTTTCCCTTTTAGTCGCCTCTTACGACACGCAGGGACTACGTTGAGTCTATTCTTCTCCCGAACCCACGGGGAATTATTATCATTGTTTTCTAGCTCAATGATCCAATTTCAATATTTTATAAAATAAAAATGTCTACGACACAGGGAACTGATCAATGTAGTATATTTGATATATTATCGGCAATATGTTAAATGAATGCGCGCACTACTGAACTGCTTGTTATTTAAACGATGAAGTACGAGTTGATAGCTTCTACAATATGAAAGGCAAATATTTGTCAATGACAATGGATTGAAAAGTTTGGGAGCCAATATTGAATCGCGGCGAAGATATCGAAACTGGTTTGTTCGCGCTGGTTTACTATATTGAAAATACATGTACATGGTATTAGAGTATATCGCTCCATTCCCATTTGGGACGAACAGACAGCTAATCGACATTAAACACGTCACAGCACGAACATCAGTGAAATGATAACAGTCACTGTGTTCATAAAAACCGTCAATAAAACTTTCAATTTTTAAAATCGTGAGATAATGAAAATTTTTAATAAACTGACGTCGGAATGATAATGAAATTGTTAATATTTCCTTGGAATATATTTGTACACTGATGTATTAACTTCAGACATTTCCTTTGATGTCTTCCGACGTATACATAGTATATTTAAACGTTGAATAAATTTATCAAATTTATTAAAGGGAAACGAAAGAAAGTACTGGTACAAAGTGAAAATCAAAACTAGAGTTCGTATATTATTTATATATGGCATATTATAGCATATAATATTATTATCATGTCAGTGTGCACATAATAATATTTGTCGAACTCTGAAAAAGCTACAAAACTAGAATAAATTTCGCAAGTACCACGATCAAACACGATGAATATTCAAGTTCCTGAGTTCGAACAGATTCGAATTTTCACAGAAAGAGAAAATTCACAGTAACCGAGCTATTTAAAAGAGATCAAGAATACACTTCGCAAAGTCGTCAGAGCCGGTTCTGTTAATGAAACAAGTATCACGTTGTCCCATCTATCTAATAACCACTTGCCACAATTAGAATCGTCAGGTCATGCCGGCAGAAACGGCGTGAGAGTTTCTTGCGTACGATAGAGATGCGGACAATAATGCGATTTCACAACTCTCTCCACCTGCTTTTTCGAAAGGTCAGTGATCTACAATCCGACGCACAAGGCCGGCCCGCATCTGTGCACGTGACCCGCCACCATCCGCGTTCTAAATCGCGAATAATTTCCTCCCGGTTCGCTAACAATGTTCGACGACCGAGAGATAACCATGAAGAACGAGAACTTTATCAAATACGTGCGAAAAAAGAGGAAAAAATTCGTCTTTTATTAGTACACGTATATTGGAGGATGTTGTGAGATTGTTTAAAAAATAAACGGAGCAGTAAAAAAGATGATTAATTATCTACTGATATTAATACGGTAATGAAGAAGATATAAAATATTTAATATAGAAATAAAGCATTACGCGTATATATTATTGAAATTACTATAGAAACATAGAATAAATTAAAAAGACATGCATATATGTGAAACTTTTCTGTGAAAAATATGTATGTACATTAGAAAAGAAAATGGAATGAATAAATGACTAAATTGATATAAAACTGTACATTTTAACACCGACAAGAGAACAGAAAAGAAGCAACGCAGAAGTTGTCGATTGACGTTCGAAACGCAGCTGATATATATCAATACAGAATGAAAATCATACGAACTCACGAATCAATCCAATGGATAATTAAGAAAGAAGTAAAAAACAAAAAAAAAAAAAGAAAATATACTGAGAACATTACAAACAAAGTTTAATTAAAAATTCAGTAAAAAATTCCGCAAATATTTGAGAATGAAACAAAGTTGATGCATGAAGTATAAATAATAAAAAATAATAATATAAATAATATTGACAACTCACATATTCGATGCAAAATGGAAACCACACACATTCACCAATCGATCTAATGAATAATTAATAGAAGAAGTAAAAAGACAGAAGAAAGGCGAAGAAAATGGAAACATTACAAACGAAGTTTTGCTTTAAAATTGGACAAATATTTGGCAACGTTTTTAAAGGGTGAATAAAACCCGTTCTCGCGGGTGGGGAAAGAGACGCAGACCGGACCGACGACGGACAAAGCGCGATTTCAAACTTTTTTTTTAATCAAAAAACTTTCAGACGACGCGGAACTGCGATGACGGTTTAATTGCGCGCGGCTGCCGCAAGTTCCGGCGAACAATAAAATGGAGAAAACGCGATATGTGAATGAAGATTTTTATTAAAAAACCGGACGAGCTCCTGGCGAAACTATCCGCGCGGACGAAAAGGAAAATACGTTATTACACGCGGTGTAGACACGCGTAGATTTTCGATGGAGTAAAAAAACTTTAATAGCGCGTCTCGTGCTAATTCGAGTCCACAAGATCTACGAGTGGGGAAAAGGAGAAAAACGCGACGTACAGAGGAAACAGTTTGGACAGGAACAGGGATCCCGACTTTTGAAATGCAGACTTTCAAGCTATTAATTTCTTCGATTAAATTCTTCCTATCGATACGAAGGTGTTGTTTCTCAACGCTCTTAAAATATAATTCTAATGAGAATTGGTAGCTAAATTACGAACGATAGAGAAATTTACCAAATCCTAAATAAGAAAAATTGTAATGTATTTCTAGGAAAGTAAGAAAAAAAAAAAAAAATTTGCTCTTCTCCGTGTCTACCACTTTCTAAATCACTTTATCACGAATTTATCCCATAATATTAGCATCACTTCAGTGGAATATGATACACAGTGTTATGATCAAATCCATCGTCAATGAAATGACACTAAATAAGCCACAGATTGAAATAGTTGAGGATGTTCGACAAGGAATCATCATCAGATTTCTATTCTTCGTCTCGTACAAGAAAGTGCGAGGAAAGAAAGTCGATACGAGAAAGTAACGACTCTATTGTGTACTGATAGTAACAATTCCATGGACAAACAAACGTAAATCTAATATGCAAACTGCACGAGCGCACGAGTTGCATGAAGCACGGTTTCTGAATTATTGAGCATGATGTTTGAATTAATATACCAATTATAACTTCGATAAATATTGGGACTGTTACGTATCGCAACATTTTGCGCGGTTAATTCATTGCAAGGAATCATTAATCCGTATGCTTGCTAATTACGTTGTTTCGATTTGTTGCTTTACTTTAATCGTCTCTGAAAATAACAATATCGTGCGTGCACTTGCGTTTGTAATTATTGAGAGAGAATTTATAGGAGACGTGGTAATTAATTTAAATGATCAAAGAAGCAATTAAACGGTTGTGGTTATAAAGCGATGCGAACGAGAGAAAGGACCGTAAGAATGTTGAATCCCACAATTTGAATATTTGACCGAAAAATCTGTAAGTTAGATGTGAAAATTACGGAAGTTTATTTAGGATCTATAAATCGAAATTTGGCATTAAATGAAGCGAAATACAATAAAAGTTAATAGATACAAAGGACAGGAATTTGAACGAGAACATATGAATTCCATTCATTTTGGAGTCTACGCACGTATATATATTCTTACATACATTTTTGAATAGAAATATTACAATTTTCTCTAACATTTGCTCTCATCTTTTAATCTTTTCTTCCTCAAATTTAACCGAGTTTTATTGAAATCCATTGAGCAAACAATATTTTCTCGTATGGAAACAAAGTTATTCAATTATCCAAACAATACGTGATTAATTCAAACATCTAATCAAGATTCCATCGTGGTAAGTAGTCTACAAAAATGTAAAGGTTTTACACACACAGAACGTATAAAATATATCCAAATATTAAAGCACGCGTTTAATAAGTGAAAAAAATGTCGACTCAAGTTCCACTCTTTCATTTTTATATTTTACATTCATCAGTATAATCTGACATAAAAAGAAGATTGTGAATATCCATGCATTTCTAGGAACTTCGAAAATCCAAAATACAGTGTACGAAATATTCAAAGAGCATCTCCAACATTCAGCGTACAAGTAGAATAAATTTCTTCTTCCGGAACAGATTTCCTCTGTCACGTTTATCAAAATATAAAATTGCACGAGGCCTAATAATACGCGAGACGAAGAACGAAACCGGGGAAGTGAAGATCCGTTCAGTGCTCGATGGCCGAGAACGGCGCGTTAATAAACTAGCTACGTACTTGGTGTTATTAATGTTGTCCAGCGACGCCCGGGGCCACTTGAACCGTAATTACAGGTAAAATCGAACAATACGCGGATCGGTCGGAGGTTCGGCAACCGCTTCGATTATACGCTAACAGCGGCGCGAATTTCCGAGGCAATTAAATGCGCGCCTAGCAAAGTGTCGTTAATATTAAATTAGATTTCGTGTCGCGCGAACACGCGTAAATTACCAGATTAAACTAAACGTTAAATTAACGTTAAATTAATTAATCCATGCCGGGGAGCGCGCCAGCCGATTCCCGACGACGTTCTAATTAATTTTCAAAATATCGGCACGCACAGTTGAAGATCGCGGTGAGGAGATAAAGGCTAACGTAAATTGTAAAAAAATTTGTGCCAAGCAGAGACAGTAAAACTAAGCAATTTCGTCAGAAATATTTTAAGGGGACAGTGTGACGGGCCTAAAAATTACGTATACTTTGGAGGGCTAGTAAAAAAAAAAACTACATATTTGATTGACACGAGTTTTTCTGGTTTATTTTGACACGTTATGAACTATAAAAAGCGACATTAAAAAATAGAAAAAGAGGACTCTTATTTAGCTTTTTACACGGCATCATTTTACATAACTTTTTTTATACACTGCCTATCGGTGTGCATGATTCCAGCCAAACAGGATTAGTTGCAACAAAAAGGCAAGAAAAGTTCAAAAGTAAACAATATTCTCTAGGCATTGACGATCCAATATTTTCATGTCTGAGAAAATACCAGCTATTTGTTTTTAATGTATCGAATCCATGCTAAAAATTTCTATGTTTCCTGCTTATATTTTTCGAAATTTTCAAAAATTCAAAAATGTTCGATCGTCAATCCCTAGTAAATGTTACACTAAAGATACGTACAAAGTTTCACAGTAATCGGTTGGTTAGATTCCGAGATATCTTGCACACCGTTTCTAAAAACCTAGTTTCGAGAAAAACGCGTTTAAAGTTTCAGAACGTCACTTTTCACGTGTATCCTTTACTTACTTTTTTTACTTATATATCACGGCTCACAGTTCTTACAATTCACAACTAAATTGAATCCAAGTCCCCCAATATTCGTTTCACCAAAAAGTAATACTTGAACCACACGATTTACACTTTATAATACTGCTTAAACGTTGTAAACAGTGATACAAATTCACTTATTCTGTATCCGCGGATTTATCATTATACCCCAAAATAAGTCTAAGTTTCAAAGGCTAGGATCTTTTGTATCTTGTTTCTAAGACTTCAAACTACTATTTAAAACAAAAACAAAAAAAAAAAAAGAAAAATCGATTCCCTGAAAATATTACACTGACTTCTGACCCCTTTAAAACCGCCTTTGATGGAATCGAACTCTAAGAACAACTTCCCTCTTCCGTCAGCAAACCCAAAAACCCAGAAGGGAAGCAACGCGAGCGAAAAAGAAGAAAACCAAGTACACGTTTCACGAGCACGTTTCTAATGGGCACTCGGAGAGGGGTGGTCGCGTTCGCGAAAGAGGGATTCGTTGTAACCGGGCAGCGAGAAGTGGTCGAAGACGCTCGGCGAGAGATTTATTTTCAATCGGGTAACGCGGCGATTCGTGGAAAAGCGCGCGCTCGTGTGTTGTCAAAAGCCGCGCCCGCGGTGCTGGATACGTGCTCGCGGCGAGAAAGAGCGACACTCACCCACGTGGGCCAATTTTCTTCCGACAATATTGACCTTGCCTGTACTCCAGCCGGATATCGAGGGCCAAAAATTCCTCTGGATTTCCACCCGTCGCCCGGAGACGGAACAATGTAGATACCGGACGAGTGGCTAATCCCGGATGTTCGACGCGAAGACTCGATTACACTGCGGATTTATCGGGGGGGCACTGAGTGCTCTAAGCTCCCCTCACGGACGACGCTTCGACGAGGAAATCGAGATTTATATTCCGCTCGAGTTCGGGGGAGGAAAAAAAATTCCTTCGTCGCTCGCTGCGCCATCGACTCTCTTCTTTCTCCCTATTTTCTTTTCATCGGGAGAAAAAAAGTTAAGAGCTACACGCGCGGTTCCAGCGAGCGCCGGTGAAAGGAGCCTACATGCTGATTTACTGGGATAAGGATATTTGTTTTCTCGGTTTGGCCCGATGACGGTGATGTCCCATTGTTGGAAAAATCGGGGTTTGTCTGACTCCTAGTTAGACAAAGAGAAGCAGAACTTGAAAAGGAGTATAGGAATATTCCCTTTGAATCAGAGAGAAATAAGGATTACGGTTTCGTGTGACAACTCGAAATTAATTGTATATTATTTTACAGTAGATTTCCAATCAGGAAATATACAAGGTTAATCTCGTAACGTGGTGACATCAAATAATTCATATATTTGTGTACGAAAAAATGTAGTAGTAGATGGAAGTTTCATGGGGACATATAGTATTGTAATCAGTTTTTATGTTATTTTGCTTTTTTATCAAGGTATGAAGGTCACTTTCAATTTTTTAAATGGAATAGTTAATATTTCTCCCCGAATAGAGCGTTGAATTCTACATAAAAAAAAAACTTTTATGTTATTTCGCTTTTTTATCAAGGTATGACGGTCACTTTCAATTTTTTAAATGGAATAGTTAGTATTTCTTCCCGAATTCGGATACAGAATTGAATTCTACATAAAAAAAGTATTATACCAAATAGAGTCAATACATAGTTACTGAGATATTAGCAAAAATATTTTTTTACACTGCATTAGAAAAGGCCGTTAATCTCAGTAACTATGTGTTTTACACCCTATTTGGTGTAATACTTTTTTTATGTAGAATTCAACGCTCTATTCGAATTAACTATTCCGTTTAAAAAATTCCAGGTGACCTCCATACCTTGATAAAAAAGCAAAATAACACAAAACTGATTACAATACTATGTGTCGCCATGCAACTTCTATCTGAAACATTTTTTCGTACAACAAATATTTTATGAGTTATTTAACGTCGTCATATGACGATACTCATCCTGCATACCGTCTTTGAAATATAGACACACGCTACCAGTTACGAAAACCATAACTTGAATTGAAGTTTAATTCACACATAACGATGTTAACGATGTTATCTGTGTATAATGCTCTCTTTCTTTGTCTTCTCTGTCTCCCTCTTTCTCGTAAGAAAATCATCTTCCCATTCCTATTAAAAGCTCATCTCGGCACGCAAACTCTTAAAGACGCCAAACTTCGTTCGCGCGCGAGATAAGGAAATTATTTTCGGTCGATGCAGATTGCCCTGTAATACGGAAGTTGGAAGGCGAGGACGGATGCAAAGGGCCACGACGGTCAATAAACTGAATTAAAATAGCTCCGGAAATTACACATCCGAGGATGTCCGCCGACGATGAAACGTTCTGTCCGTCTGGGTGCAACGCAAACCTCGCGAGCCTACAATTTCTTGCTTATCTATTTGATGGGCAGACCTTGCTCAGACTTTGTATCTCCAGCGTTATCAAAGAGCGTTTATGACGTTTGAAATAATTGGATTCTACGAGGAACTGTTTTCGAGGAGAATTTCATACGACGGTCAAAAGTACTTTCTTTTTAAACCTCTTTTTTAATTAATTTTTACTTATTTGTGAACTGTGATCTCTGATTTTGTTAAATTAAACATTGGTTGATCAGTGAGGCGATTGAGTTCGAATGATCATTAACAGTTAATTTTCCTGTAGCATTATAAAGTCAAAGAGACTTTTTCGACGAGAGAAAACGAATAATAACGTTGAAATTGGCAATTAATTTATTGTCTCTGACATAATAATGTTGATAATCGAAATACATTATCGATTGAAATAATCGACTGAATCAGAGTGATACAGCGACTGAAACAGTGATAGTTTAACAAATGTGACCTGACTTTGAAAATAGAAATCTACTGCACGAATATGCAGCGTTCCTTTTAATTTTTCAGAACGTCGACTTGCTGATCTATTTCCGATCAGATTACTATCGACAGATATTTCGAAGTCTCAGAGTCTGATTGAAAACCTTTGACAGCCATCGTATGTTTTTAAATATAGCTACAAAACTGGAATGCTTAAAATTACACGACGTAAATATTGTAGTGTAAAAATTTGCAGCAGATATTATTTATAAAATATTTATTTTCAAAATAATTCACATATCGATATCAAATAATCCCTACGCGAGCAATATTTATAAAATAACACACACGTCGCTCGTAGAATATTATTTCAATATAAAAATCGAATGAAAATACCAATCATTGAAACGGAATACCGTCCGGAGATATTCGAACGTTTATTTATTTTTTAATAAAAGGTGCTTTAATCATGAATAAATCGAACTCCGATGATCTATATCACTGAACTGTGAATTTTTATGCATACTTTCATTGAACGTGACCAAAGAAACGGAAACTAAATCGAAACTTTTTTCAATTATTAATAAATACTTTAAACGTGTATGTTTATGCAGACTCTGTGCAAAATATACGTGTGCATTTGTGTCTCTTCAAATTCCTATTCACCGTCTATTTATTCTTAACTCGTGTACTTCAATTAAATAAAGAAACTAGACTACGAATTTTTAAAAATATATTTGATGCAAAAGACATACAAGTATTTTATACGTATGAGAAATTTACAAGTGTAAACATTCGAGGAATGTATAAGATATTTAGAGCTCTGAGTAATTTTTTAATTGTTCGAACGAACATTTACGCAATCTTACGGATCTGTCTGCAAAAATATGAAACTGCACAAAAATCCGTATTACGAAGAAAAACTGACTGCACAGATTGCGAGTTTTTATACATTTTTACAGTCACGACTAAAATAAATAGAAATAGCACAGTGAGTGCTCCGTTTTAGATATTCCGATTCCGTAGATTTTGTGTTTCGCAATACTGTCCATTCCGTGCAATTTTGCACTTTCAAATCTCCGCTAAACACCTGAAAGCTCCCGGTCTACTTTTAACGCTAGAAACCGCCCACGACTGAAGCATAAAATTTCCATCAAACGTTAAAATAAAAGGAACAGAAAACTCCTTATAACGCAACAGGACATACGAGCTTTTATTTATGCGTTTTACGAAGAATCATTCAAGTCTCTAAAAAAATACATCGAATTTCATATCTATAAAATATCTAATAAATATCATATATACAATATCATAAATATTATATATACAATATCTAATAAATATCATATACACATTATCATAAATATTGTATATACAATATCATAAATATTATATATACAATATCTAATAAATATATATACAATGTCATAAATATTATATATACAGTATCTAATAAATATCATATACACATTATCATAAATATCATATATACAATATCTAATAAATATCATATATACAAAAATATCAATGGTCCTTTTGACCATTTTGGTCCGGTGTTAAATGATACATTTTTACTACACATGGTACATTTTCTATTTTAGTAGCTTTTTATTGCCAAGCAAAGTAAGCTAAGAGAGCGAAGAAATCGCATCACACGGTCGTAACTCGAACAAAGTCGAACGCGACGTTCATCGTCTCGTTGATCTCGCTTTCACGAGTATCCATCGTTTTCCGTTTCGCGTCGAACGACAGTGAGAGCGAACCCGGTGAAAGCTGCGCGCTGGCAAAAGTTCGAAAGCTCGACGCGATGTCGTCGGCCGCTTCCGCGTCGAGCAAACGATGATACGACAGTTTTCGGCGGCGATCGCCAGGCAAGAAAGCGTCTACAATGAAAAATGATCCGCCGGTGAGAAAGCTGATGTCTCATCGCGCGAGAAAAGGATTGGATCGGATCGTGGCGTAAATTGTACGATAGCTGTTATCCGGGTGAATTAAAGGCGAACATTGCGATCGATGTTTCGGCCACGTGCAACGTCGAGAAGCTGGAGGAATGACACAACTGTGAATTCGATCTGATTCGAATGAAAGACTCATCAATAACTCAACGTGGAAAATAAAGAGAAACAAGTATAGGTTGGTCACTGAAAAACTGGATTTGAAAAAGTTATAACTTGGTCATTTTCAAAATGATGGCCATTTGAGGGATGTTGTTTTTCACCACACGTAATAACGAAAAAAAAATCCATTAATTATATTTCCAAATAAAATAATAAAAAATTGAAAAAAACACGTGTTTGTAAAAGTTATTTTTGTTTTATATCATTCAGTCTTTCAGTGACTGAAAAAAAATCGATCATATTTATAAACTTTAGAGCAAACACTGTATATTATATATTTAATGTTACCGAATCTTATAAGAGATGAATCGTGAAATAAAATTTACAGTGATCTTCTTACTGACTCTCTAACGATCTTGAAAATTCCAAAAATGTTGTCATAATATTAGCTATTTCACTGATACTTCCCAAGACTCTATTTCCATCCTTGAATTTAATTAGCTTTCTTCTTTTAAATAAAATATCCCTATTTCCGAAGTAAAGCCGATATAATCAAATTATTATTATTCATTATTTTCTACAAAACAATAGTTTTATAATACAGTCAGTTGTCAATTATCTCGTACCATCAAAATTGTCTCTCTCATTCAATTTGTAAGCTAAACGCCATTTTATAATTTAAATTCCATTTCCTCAGAATTTCCAAAATATCACACGTAAAATGCCAAATTGCCAAAATGCTAATATTGTTCGTCCCAACTTAATTAAACCTGTGGCTGAGCTCAACAAGTTCTTTCATGGATTCAATCCCGTTCGCTTCTAGTCAATCAGACATCATCGTGTGTTCCCCCGTAATCTTCCACCGAAGGTCGCCGGCGCCAGATTAAATGAAATGAACGTCGTTTCTGGGATTCAGCTGGAATTCACTCTGTCCAGTGATTGCAACCAGAGGTAGCAAATTTCACTTACGTGACCCACCGCGATTCCTGCATTCGGTGCATCCCCTATTTGCATTTGCTTGCCGAGCCGAGGAACAAGCAAAGCCGGCTTACTTACGCGTCAATAATCTCGAACGTGAATTCTTGACTCGAAGATTTCTTCGCGAAGGCAGACGTCTCGTTGTTGCGCGGCTAATGGAAGGGTCCACGGCTGCGAGATTACTATGGGGCCAACTCCACGGTTTTTGCAATTCCACGGAGGAAGAGTCTAAAATGCACTTAATTAACCGGAAGATCGGCTTCTTATCGCGTTCCCCGAGGGCCGTCAACCCTCCTTAAGTACCCATAAACTTACAAAGGATCACACCTCGGTGACTCTCGGTAGTAACGTTAAAACAGAGGTGAGATGGCTCTCACGGTCGACACGCGTCGATCGTACGTTAAAGGAAGTTACAGCCAGGGACATAAACTCGCAATACGCGAATCAGAGATTTCCGTCGTTTACAAATTACAAATTTTTCGACTTTGATAGGCTTTTGACGTTCCCTGTTGATATATGTATAATATTTTATACAATTTACAATTTATATATATTAATATTATATACATATATACACATATTATTTATATACATAATAAATAATATAAATAAATAAATAAATAAATAAATAAATAAATAAATAAATAAATAAATAAATAAATAAATAAATCTAATAATAATATAAATAAATAAATAAGTAATAATATAAATAAATAATATAAATAAATAAATAATATTTTATATATAAACGTAAATAAGAAGTGCTGGATCTCGTGTTACTGAAAGATCGAGCTTTGATAGCAAATAAAAATTTGTTTTACGTTCTATAATATGTTGAAAGAGTAGGGCACAGAAGAAGTTTAACGCTATATTACCAATAATTGAGGTATATAATACTGAAGAAAAGAAAGTTAGTAATATAAACTGACAATAATCATCGAAGAATTGTTTTTGCATTTTTGTAACAAACTCAAGATAGGTATTCTAAACTGGACAGCACTGTTCGACAAATAAAAATTGAAAAAGGAGGAGGTCGAACGCTGCTTCTTGCATATTTGAAAAAATATGATCTTGATATAAAAAGAAATTAATTTCAAGTATGGTAGTTTTGCAACAGATCACGATTTATAACACATATATACTTGAAAATATTACTTGATTCTTACTTCTCTAAGTTGGTTTGCTAAAATTATCCGAAAGTGGAGTTTCGATTTCTTCTTTCAGTTCCATAATATTTTTAGCAGTAGAAGACAGAAGAAAGTTTAAGAATAACACGAGACAACTCGTCACTTTACAAAATGAAATTGCACTCGACGAATATTTATAATGTAAACATTACGAATTCTCGTCTTCGTTCATTCGTTCTCATATTCGT
Source organism: Frieseomelitta varia (assembly GCF_011392965.1). NCBI lineage: Eukaryota > Metazoa > Arthropoda > Insecta > Hymenoptera > Apidae > Frieseomelitta > Frieseomelitta varia. The sequence goes on along the minus strand of NW_025110297.1, from coordinate 12,770 downwards.
TCTCAATTCGACACAAATACCACAATTTCTTTCTTCTATCCGCTAGTGTATACTGGAAATGAAACAAATTGCTCTGCTGTGTGCAACTGTAACCGATAGAACACGTAAACTCTGAAAGTCACTACTGGGTGGAAAACATGTGTGCGTAAACGAGGTTCTTCCGTGTGTCTGGAAATTAGAAACGAGCGCGGTTTTACGGTTACCTAAAACCGGAAGAAATTGTTATTGGGCAGCATTACAGGAACCGACTGAACCCTTTGAAATTGGGCAAAGAAAAGTTGTTTTTGATAGAAAAATATGTCAGTGACCGTTTCTTCTATTTTCTGCAATGACATCCAACAAATACAACTAGATATAATATAGTTAAAGGACTTATCAGTTACCTGTAATATAAAGTGTATTTTCTAATCAAATTGATATGAAATTTTCCATTCAATTCTCTAAATACAAAAAGAACAAAGCCATTAATATTATCAGTCTGATGTTTGAGATTTAAGAAGAAGCGTGCCACGATTTTAGCAATTATGTATGTATACGACGGATACGTATATAGAAGATACAACTTATTATTATTATTAGTGAATAATAAATTTAATAAATAGTTGACAAGATATGTTCTCTGATACAAAATATAATGAAACTCATTGAAGATCTCTTTATCTTCTTTAAATAATCATGAAAATTATATAAAAAAATTATAATTGTAAAAAATAATAAATAAATAAAATTATATAAAATATTATAATTATAAAAATTGAAAAACAAAACCTTTGCACGCTCTTACATATACACGAATGCACCAAAAATCAAAAAATTCAATGACCGAAAGCAACGAATAATCTTGAGCTCGCTTCTTGCGTGAGACAATGTAAATGCGCGTGATAATGCTGATTTTACGAAACAGGAGCGAACGCTAGCGTCGAGTAACAGGGGCGTGAATAATCGAACCCAGGCGAACCTTACACCATTGTTTTTCGGACGATCGAACAAAAACAACGTTGCGATATTTTAACGGTGGAAAACACGCGATAAATGCGGCGTAATGCAACGGAATCAGACTGCAACAAGATACAGCTGACCGCGTACAAGCGTAACACGTACGCGTGCACACGAGCGCGCGTTTCATCTCAATTCCAGCCCTCCACTTGCAGTTTAGCAGACGGCATTGTTCGCATGTGACAATAGATGAAATTGAAGTCGGTCCGGTGTATGTTTGTAATTTCAATGTAGGAAGGATTTCGTGGTAAATCGCATCCAACCCGTGGCCATCGCCTCTCTCTCTCTCTCTCTCTCTTTCCACCCTCTTCGCCGTCATATTCTATGAAAAAGAGAAACCGATTATCCACGTTTTCCGCGGAGAAATCAATTTCGAGAGACGTCCTTTTTGTCAATTACCCCGTGCACGAACTTCTGCTACGTTAAATATTCGGCGAGCAAATTTCTAGCTCTTCGGATTTAGGAACCACCGAGAGATCGCTGTATTTCTGCGAGATGTACGAGCCTAAAGCAATTAACTCCACTGTTCCTTCACCAGGGGCCACGCTGATTAAAAAAACTGAAGATGAAGCTTTCCACGTGTTCTCTCATCCAAGAATCGCTTTGTGCACGCAGATTTTAAATTAATCTCGGATACAAAATATTTAAACTCACGAAGTTGGATTCTCTTCTTTAACGCTACACCTAGTATAACATTGAAAAAGTAAAAAAACCAAATTAGAGTGCAAGATATACGCAAAAGTTTGTAATAAGCACGAATTTTTATCCATATATTTTACAAAAATCATTCGAATCTCTAAAAAAAACGCAATGTTGCAAGTTTGCAAAATTATTTAAAAAAATTATAAACTGGTCATTTTGGACACTTTGATAGTTAACGTCTAATGTTAAAATTATCCTCGTAAATGTTAATTTGTTCAATGTCTAAATTCATCGCCTCCCCGCTATGTAAAAAAAAGAAAGACAGCTTAAAGCGATTAACTTGCTTAACGAAATTGTTTGGAGGTGACTATAACTTTTTCCTCGACGGTACAAGAATGGCTAATTGCAAATACATGTTCGAAGCGAAAGTAGTTCGGTACGTGAGGGAAATTAAGCAAATAACGCGTGGTTCGGCGATGTTTATTTTCCTCGGGCGACGCCATTAAAGGAAATTCACCGTGAAATTGTGGCGGCGATTATTGTGGGGCGTGGACCGTCAGGCAAAAATTATCCGGCCACGTTCGCGCGCAACGATGGAATTTAAAAGGGCGCCGTTAGTATTCGAGATTATGGCGATCCCGCAGACTAGAGCGCTATAGGCGCTTAGCGGCCATTTTGAACTTCCAATGAGCCGCTGAAGTCTGTTCACCTCATTGAATTCATAAAGTTTCCCCAAGTACTTATCAGGCACCAATAATTGATAAGCGGGGCAACTTTTAATCGGGAGACCCCTTAATCGGACGGTCAAATATTTAAGCAATCCCGATAGATAAAGCATGGCCCACACTGGAGAGATTGTCTGAGAGTTAGGGAAAACGTAAAAAAACAATCTATCGACGAGAACTTGTTGTTTCTATTGAATTAAAATGATAGTGAATGTGTCAAAAAGAATAATTGTAAACTGAAACGTTTTCTTCTTTTTTTTTTTTTTTTCAATTGAAACTTGAATTCAATTGAAAATATATTAACGCAACAGCATCCAAAACACATTTTGTAGAAACATTGTAAAGCACGTCAATATCATAACATTCGGTATTCTCGACAATAAAAAAGAAAGAAAATATTGGACATTTTTCCAACCGGTAGTTATATACCTGTAAATCGATTGACCACTTGGTTTTGAACACCGTATGCTATACTTGATGATTATCTCGAGCAAATAGTTATATCTAACACTCTGTCTCGTGTTTTAAGCTTTTTATTTGAACAACTACGTTACGTGTGTTTTATTCTCTCTTATCAGATGGTGTTAAAACGTAAAGTTATTTTGGTTATAACCTAACCATGCTAGCGTGCGAAAGAAATATTTCGCCTTGGCGCTCGTCTATTAAAGTTTAAGCCAAATGGTTTGCACAAAGTCTTTCGCTGGATTCTGGTATAAAATAAAGTTATAAATTTTAGACTGAAAGACTTTGTATACACGAAATACGAATTTTTATAAGCAAATTGTCTTTCTCGTAAGCATATTTTTTAGTCTTCGAAGAGAGGTAAATTTTTCTCGTGTTTGGTTTAAAATAATAGCAAATTGTCCCTCGACGAAAACATTGAAAGAAACTCTGGTATTTTTAGTGTTTAAATTGCATTTATAGGAAATTTAAATGTCACAGCTCGGAACGAACATAATATATTAAAATAAGCGTATTCAATTACGTTATTAGAAAAATATCTTCAAATAAATTCCAAGAATGCGGCAATATTATTACAAAGATGCCACTTTTCTCCTTGAAAGGGGATGAAAGTTCTGCTAAGATTAAAAACGAGGTAGTAAAATTCTCATTCTAATTTGCGGAATCTGGTCTTGCAAATGTTAACCAGCACTTCACGGTATAAAGTAACAAGTAATTAGTCGTACATTATGAATATCTTGAAACAATGCAACGATGTCATCGCAAAGACACTGCTCTTCTCGTCGGAAGAAGATAACTTCTACTCATTATAAATTACAATAAAATCTACTTATTAAAAACAAGATAGCAGGGTCCTCCCTGTTTGCAGAGTCAGATCCCGCGATCATCGAACGATACTGCTCGATATAACGTAATAATAAATAATTGTACGTAACGCAAACAGTGGAAATGACCCCGCGACTCCCATTATCAATTCGCAGATTATTATAATCAAGCGAGCATTTATCATGGCAGTCGCGAACAGCCAGCGAGCCATATAGGTAGTAGTATGTATTTCATGATAACACCGCCTTATTAATGAAAGCTATTCATTATCGACCTAGTATTTGTCAGATCAACGCGGTTAAGCGCGTAATCCTATTAACGTGCGTAACGTTCAAACTTTGGAAAGAAACGCGAGCATGTAGGATCATTCGTCGAGTGAAACACTCGAGTGGGAAATCTTTACGTTTCGATTTATTTGAGGAACATAAAATATGCGAGTCGATCGACATCTAGGTTTCCTTGAGCAATAATACAATCAACTAACTGATCAATAATTGTAGCAACGACAAATCACAGAGTATGCATTAGAAATGGACTGAAGATTTTTATACGTTTGAGAGGAAAATTTAAAATTCAAAATTGCATCTAACGGACGTAATGTATAAAATATTTAGAATGTATTTGCTACAATATTGCATGTGTAAAACAATTTTTCACCAAGGATATAACTTTTTAATTATATTCTCGAGAATGTGGATCTTGTCATTTCGTTCGAAACATCTCGAATTTCATAAATTATGATCCATTTTTAATAGATTTGTTAGAAAATAATTATTAAAAAAATAATTTTTTATTTGATTATTCACTCTTTCTTTATCTACTTTCGCTTTTTCTTTTCTTCATTTTAATTCGCAAAAAGAAAAAAAGAAGCACGCAGATATTTTCTTAAACACTTCGTTCAATTTGCCAAACTGGAAAGAAATTCATTCGTAAAATTCCTGGGAAGAGCATCGAGAAAGTTTATGAGAAAATAATGTCAACGTCAGGGCGACACGACATATTTCTTCACTCGGCTTTCAAAATCGCTCGCGAGTACGAGGAATAGATTTTACGATGCATAAAGATCGTGTCCTCGCGATTAAAGCAAATCTCCTGTCTTTATCGCTTGCCAGGGAAAGCTGGATTTCCTTTTACGGCAAAGAGAAAATTTGCATCGACACTGAGCCAGTGAAATAACTCTCGTTGAAGTTTGGACGGTGATAAAATATTGAAAACTATATTGGATCAAACTATACTATTTTATATTAGAAAAAAAAAAAAAAAAGAACAAAAAGGATATTGGTTTTCAATTGCACGTTCATGTTTCTATTTGTGTATTTCCGTTGTGTGCAGCTTTGTTTTTATTGGCGGAATGAATATTCCCCAAAACGGATGATTGATCGAAATAAACGCGAGAGTAAAAAATCGTGGAGTAATAAATTCGTTTATTAGATTCGCCAACTTTTGGGACACACTTAGAGATTCGACGATATTCGACTTGCGCCGCGAGCGGAAATTAAATTTTTCGCATACTTTGCCCAATTAATGAAGTTTTCCATGTTACTGGCGACTTATTGCAGTTTCGTGCAATCTACTATTTATGTATTTAATGCAATCACGTCGTTCCATCCCCTCCCCCCCCACAAAAAAAAGAAAAAATGTACATATTTCATGCCACGGTTTTTTTTCACAAGATTTAAATACCTGAAAAATCTTTTAAACCGACGTAACATTGAATTACCAGGGCTACGAAATTAATCTATGCACATTTATTGCATTCTTTTTTCCTCACGCGAACTGAAAGCACGGTGAAATAAAAATTTAGTTGCCTGTCGCAAACGAATAAATTTTAGTCGAGCGCAACTCGAACGAGCTGTTTTCCCGCCACAATTACACGATGCGTGTGCACATCATCGTGAATTGTTGCAGAATTTCAGAATGCAGTAAGCCAAATCATTATTTTCATCTTGAATCCGTTTTATTTAATCGCCTATACGCGAGATTTTAACACTGCGATTCAAATATGAAATTAATATCGGCGAAATGAAAGTGCGAGAAACAGAAAGATCTATAAAATTTGTCTAATTAGTTGTATCTTTATATATTACATTCCTTTAGTGTAATTTAACATCACAGTAATTTCCTCGGATTAATTTCGCGTTTATTTCTGAATCGGAATTTTTAATATGAAATTAACTTTTTCTACAGTTGGAGAAGATCAAATACACCATTCTGATCATTCTCAAATTACGTTTTTACGATACTTGACATTTTTTATATTTTTATATTCTCTTTTAAGCACACTTTCCTAACAAACCCACGTTGCCTTTCACAAAGTCAATCATAGACAACAAAATCGACGAAACGCAATTCAATTCATCTCAGAATCCCATAAAGTTAAAACACGTCCTTTCGAAAGCAAGCGAAATACCAAATATCAAATGCAACAAATCACTGACGAAGTCAAACTTCGTTTATATACAGAGTGATTCACATAACTCGCACGCCAGAAAAAACTTTTAAATTATTCGTCTAATAAAAAATTGTTTTCATCCTCGAAACAAATTATCCATTGGGTACCTTAACCATTAGGTTTAGAGTTGACGTGGCTTAATACCTTTTTACTTGGATTTTAATATTCTTTCGATTTACGATGAAAAATATCCAATTAAAAAAACAACAAAGATGACATTTAAAATTTCGAAACGCATAAAAAATTGACACGCCATATTTTGCCTCTCTTAAAATCATACAACTTCTGTGTCAAACAATTTCTCATCAGACGCACAATTTGAAAGTTATTTCAGGTGTGCAAGTTACGCGAATCACCCTGTATATTCCAAATTTACCAACAACGTCAAGTCGTAAAAAACATGACGCGGTACAGCCAAACTGCGGGAAATTTGCAAATCGGTAAATAAATAGAAGTGTCTTCGTTCTTCGACGTTCTCCAACACAGGTGAGGACAAATGGCCACTTTTGCAATAATTTCGACAATTGCAACGAGTACACCGCATTCTGGCAACCTAATAATTGATTCTCAGCATGCGACTCACCTCGGCGCGGAATATTTCGGCCACGCTGGCCGCTCTCCTCCTCCTGCTCGCGATGATTTCAGTGCGTACGCGTCGGCAAAGGGGTGGCATTTCCGTTTTTAATTGGCGCCCGCTAATTGCAACGGCTTTAACGCGCGACTCCCGGATATCCGAAAGCGTGAAGATTTACGTAGCTAATTGGTGGCATCCTCGTCGCCGGATTCTCGCGACGACGAGCGCTGACAAACGGCGAGGAACGCGGCACATGGCTGATCCACGTTAACGAGCCGTTGCTGTTCAGATCGTCGTCGAAAGCTATTGTTTCGATTCGAACGTAAGCATCGATGTTGCGTGTACAGTCAAAGCTTGTACTCCTCTAATGGAAGCCTCGCGCGGAACAAGCCCGATTAAAATAACCACGTTATTTTTATTAAATTATCTGCGCAATATATCGCGATGAAATGACGAGCGTTTGATACGTATGTAGCGCGATATCGGAACAAAACGGAACGATTATCGTTTTGTCGTTTATTAAAATGTTGAAAAGTACGAGAAATATTTTTATCCACTGTGAATATGTAATAGTATATATAATATATAGCAGTGTAAGGAGAAAAAGTTCTTCAAATTCAATTTCCGTTCTGATACGTCTATTTCTTGCGCTGGAATGACGTGTCGAGAATTTTTTGTCCTAAATTGCAACAGTTTCTCAGTTTTAAGTATATTTAAATGTAACCCAGGCGAAACAAATGATAAGTTTATTATTTCTTAGTAATTTCGATCCAGTGATATCGTACCGACGAGTTCAAAAGAAAAAAAAAAAAGCGACAAATTAGTGTATACGGTTCGGTCACTCGTTATGGTCCGCGAACCAGTTGCCAGGAACTAAGAGAGCATTCAGATCCATCAATAAAGAAAGTTTAATAGCGGGATAAAATTTGCAACACTTCTGATGGATGGGTCATTGAAAATTTAGTAACAATTAAATATTAAAGAAAATGTGAAAGAAACATCCTTTTCGGTTTCCATCTTTCCTCTATAATAAACGACAGTTCGATAGACTGAGTTCACTTTATTTCGATCCTCACAAATTGATATCGGGAGGAAATGACTAATCAATAATAATTAAACAATCAAACGCCTCTATTCGCTTACTTCGAAACGACTTTCAAACAATTCGGAAGAGAGTCGCAGAATAATCTAATACCTCGCGCGGTAATGCATTGAAATTCGGATTTCCTTTGTGTCGTGTGTCTAGGCAGCGCACAGAAACTCGATACATTTGCAATGGAACGATTTGTCCAGCGCGGTATCGGCAGTATCGAGAAATTACATATTCGCGTGCGCGTGTCTTTCTCCTGTCAAAAGGTTCCGATACGAAGCTACACTCGAAACGCAATGGCAATGACAGCGAGAGAAAGAAGGCAGCACGAGTTGGAGAACGCAGCTCGATTCGATCGCTCGGCGCGCGCGTCGTTGAAAACTCTTCGCGGGATCTCTTCGTTACAGTGAATTTTTTTTTTTTTTTTTCCCCTCTGTATCGCTTCTGTATAAATATTCACGAGCGGATATTAAATTTGCAAGGAGGCGGGCTTCCTCATTGCCACACCGCGTTCACTCGCGAACCCTCGACCCGTTTCATATCGACTATACCTAACCGGCGTGTCGGTATCGAGGGAAATAGCTGGCCCGATAATTAAACCATCGGCCGATCGGTCTGTGTATGAAAATGCAATTTCCACTGGCACTCGATACACGGCCGTGCATCTTACGGATGCATGCGGGACAATTGATTCTTGACGAACGTATGTACGACCGGGACGTATTATTGCTTTTTTTTTTTTTTTTTTTTCAACCGCTGGTTCGTCCATCACCGCTTCGCTCGACGTTTCGCACCGGTCGCGATTTATCACTCTATCGTTATTTTATCGTCGCTCGGTACAAACTCTTACTGCGGAAGATACAGGACGATCCATTTGAGTGAAACCATCTAAATATCTCTTCGAATTGTGACGATTCACAACGGACCATCTTGTGTATTACACGCATGTTATGCACGTTGGACAAGATATTTTGAAATTCAGTCAAAACGAAACTCCACAACGAAACACGGCGAATATGATTATACTGGCAATGTTTGAAGCCAATTTGTTATTGAATTGTATTATTAAATACAAGATAATGGATTACGTATCAAAACAAACCATGAATGAACACCGAGTTCGCGCGTATTTTTTTTTTTTTTTTTTTCGTAAAGCTCGGATGGTTCATTGAACGACCAGTCACACATTTGGGTGAAAAATTTCGAGCAGAAAATACAAACCTGGACAGTGGACCAAGACAAAATCATCCAGAATGATCGACTAAAATTACGATTATAAAATTACATTTTATAACGGACAAGACGCATGTACAGGTGTATCGAATTTAGAGAGTCAATATTCAATCAACAGATATTCCATTTTGAAGCCTGCAGACTTAGTGGATACCGATAGTTTTCGCATATCCGTATATTGCGAATTTCGCCGATTCATCCGCGACGACTTTAACAGAAAAACCTCGTTAGATGATCGATCGCGGCGCTGAATTATCGCGTGTTCAGGGATGTACGAACGTTTATTATTTACAATAAATATTCGTATCAGATAACGGACGATAACGACCGGCCGGAACGTACATGGACGCGTCGGCCCGGCTCTATTCCATTCTGATCTCGCGATATCGAGGAATATATCGGGACTGGTAATTAAACCATTGGCCGATCGCCGCGCAGGAAAACGCAATTTCCATGGCCGCGCCGCGTCGAACGCGTCTCCTGAACGTGCACGGTTTGGACAGTGTGTACGTTCGCCTCTGTTCGTGTCGTCGATCGATGCCACGAACGGGATGGAACAAAGACGGTGGAGAGAAGGAGAGGCAGAGGTGAAATAAAGCACCGGTCGGTCGGTGGAGGATCGTGGAATTGCGCGGTTGTCGTTACAGTTTCAGTAGCCGCCGCCACGAAATGGAACAACCATAACCCTGGAGACGGCGCAACGTTCCGTTGCGGACTTTCTCTTTCGTTTCACGGCCGCTGTATGCATTCGACTATGCATTCGACCGCGTTTAACGTTTAACGCTGTCGCGGCAAATAGATCGTTTGTCGGTGAAACTCGGCTACGTAATCGCACGGATATCAATGTGGCGCGATAACGAACGCGCTAACGCGGCGAATTTTGCACGAAGTCTGCTTTGAGAAATTGCAACTGCTGTTGTTTTAACTACAGGTAAGTCTCGGGGCTTAAACTGCGGATACTGCTCGATGTATCACTGGTCTAGATAGAATGCAATTCGGATAAGGATATTTGTAACTTCGTCGTACCACTGTAGTTGTATAGTATATAATATATAAAAAAATAATATAGTATATAATATAAAAATGTTATACATATATATATACATATATATGTATATGTTAATATTAACATTTTATTCGTCTGTGGAATACATCTACGTCGAAAATTATTGAATTAAATGTGAACGATTCCTCATTTGCATAGCTATACGTAAGAAAACGATCAATTTCGACTGTAATATAATTATTTTCTACATAAATTAGTATTATATGTCATAGACATATAAATAAGCATTTAGTATATCTCAACAGTAATTATAAGTTAAAAACTAACCGTGCAAACGTAGTTCCGCTTTGTAAAAAATATAAACATTACAGTATTTATAGTTGCCTTCAATTAATGGAAGCTATGAAACAATAAAATTGCAAAATTACTGATTGCTGAAGAGAAAAAGTGTTTTTGAAAGCATTTACAAAGATTACCACCTGCTGTGTATCACTGAATTTATCTGAAGGTTGAACAGGAAAAAAGTCATTATAAGTTGAACCTTCATCGCGTGCAGATCGATTGAACTTTCGAAGAAAATTTTTAAATAATATCTCTGAATATTCTAATTGTTCAAACATTAGCTAATATTTCTAACAATTTACTTGCAACAATTAAACAATAATATGTTATTCTAATGCGACGATCACTACTTAACTCGATTTTTGACTATATAACTTTTCTCTATATAAATTTCTATTTAATATACATCAATGCAGTTGTAACTTAAAAATTAATATCATGAAAGTATAAATTTAGTTTTAGCCAGTTATAGATAAAAAAATTAATAAATTATTACAATTGACATTAAAATATATTTATCAAAGTGTAACCTTGCGATAGAAATCTAAAAACTATTGATTAGTATAATAGAGAAACTTTCGAAATACTAAAAAAAAATTATCAACAGTTCCGGGTCACTGACGATCGGAGAATTAGATTCACCTTCAGCTCATTATCAATCAAACTTCCGTGGTGTGCACATCGACCAAAATTTAGGAGTGAGTTTTTTAATAATATTTCTGAATATTCTAATTGTTTAAACATTATCTAATATTTCTAATGATTTATTTGTAACAATTAAACAATAAATTCTGGTCTGTAATGTTTCTAATGTTGTTATTTAAAATTTTTAACTAATAATTTATAAAAATCTTGAACAATGTACTTAAGAGAACTGACTTTGATTTATTGAGTGAAATGATTCATTTATTTGTTTGATCGTAATATAAAAATTGTGAAAATTATTAAATAACGTCCAGAAATATTGTAGAAGTAATTTAATTGTTTCAAATGAATTATTCAAACTGTAAAGTAATGCATTCCGATGATATTTTTGTATATTAACAATTTTAACTATTTACTTATGATAATTGAATCAGTAACTGAATTCCCAAGCATTATTTCATAGTTTCAATAATTTTGTAATAATTAAATTATATTATTTACAATAACGGAAAAGATAGTTGCATAATACATATATTCCTTGCAACTTGAAACAATAAACGAGCGAAAATTTTTATATGTCGCGCTTATATGTTATTCTGAAGCGACAATCACTGCTTAACTTGATTTCTGACTACATAACTTTTATCTACACAAATTTCTATTTAATATACATCACTGCAGTTATAATTTAGAAATTAATATCACGAAAGTGTAACTTTAGTTTTAACCATTTAAGGATTAAAAAAATTGATAAATTTTTACATTTGATATTGTAACATATATGAAAGTATAACCTTGCGAGAGAAAGTTAAAACCAATGGTTAGTGGAATAGAAAAATGCTGTTTCGAAAAACTAACAAAAATATCAACAGTTCCGGGTTGCTGACGATTGGAACATTAGATTAACCTTCAGCGGTACAAAGACTCATTACCAATTGAACTTCCGTGGTGTGCACACCGACCAAAATTTAGGAGTGAGTTTTTTAATAATATTTCTGAATATTCTAATTGTTTAAACATTATCTAATAATTCTAATGATTTATTTGTAACAATTAAACAATAAATTCTAATCTGTAATGTTTCTAATGTTGTTATTTAAAATTTTTAACTAATAATTTATAAAAATCTTGAATAATGTACTTGAGAGAAATGACTTTGATTTATTGAGTGAAATGATTAATTTATTTGTTTAATCGTAATATAAAAATTGTGAAAATTATTGAATAACGTCCAGAAATAGTGTAGAAGATATATAATTGTTTCAAATGAATTATTCAAACTGTAAAATAATGCACTTCGATGATATTTTTGTACATTAACAATTTTAACTATTTACTTACGATAATTGAATCAGTGACTGAATTCCCAAGCATTATTTCATAGTTTCAATAATTTTATAATAATTAAATTATTTCATTTACAATAACGGAAAAGACAGTTACATAATACATATATTTCTTGCAATTTGAAACAGTAAACGAGCGAAAATTTTTATATGTCGCGCTTATATGTTATTCTGAAGTGACGATCACTGCTTAACTTGATTTTTGACTACATAAATTTTATCTACACAAATTTCTATTTAATATACATCACTGCAGTTATAATTTAGAAATTAATATCACGAAAGTGTAAATTTAGTTTTAACCATTTAGGGATTAAAAAAATTGATAAATTTTTACATTTGACATTGTAACATATATGAAAGTATAACCTTGCGAGAGAAAGTTAAAACCAATGGTTAGTGGAATAGAAAAATGCTGTTTCGAAAAACTAA